>NC_138550.1:106793559-106873559 GCF_964273705.1 Natrix helvetica | reverse complement strand
TTTGGACATTTATTGGTTCTGCAAAATTAAAGGAGTGTTGCTGTTTTTAAGGCAATTTGCATTCAAAGGTAAGTTACATTGGCACATTATTGCAGAGAAATACAGCCAGAATTTAGAAAAATCCCACCCACCCCCCAAAACATCCTGCAGATAAGATAAGGTTGGCTAGAATTAAGAATAATGTGTATTCAGAAAAAACCTATTTGGGATTAATTCCATAAAGTGCAATGTTTTTTAAAAAAAGTATTCTGGAAATTACATTCAAAACCTACACAGTAGTCCTAATGTCATTTTAACAAATTCCTTTCTGAAGCATGATTTTTTTTTTAAAAAAAAAAGAATCATATGCAACTTACAAATTTTATTAAGGCTTGGTATACTTCCTCATCTACCCTGAAAAAATTGAGTTTGGAAAAATGATGGAAGAATAATTACTTCCGTATGTCCCTCTGGAGCATATACAGTAGACCAAAAACATCATTTGGAGAGACCAAACTCGACAATATTCAAGTGCTGAACTAAACAAGAGTGATTCAATGTCAAAGTTTAAATGCTTGTATGGGGGAGAGGACCCTTTAAACAAGTACCTTTCAAAGCAATAAATCAACTATAAATTTCCTATACACATAAAAGTGAAATTACAAGAATATCTTGACCTGGTGAAAGAGCGAAAGCTGTTTAAAAATAAATAAAAGCGCTCCTTGCGAAATGGAATGGTAGAGAGAACCAAATCGCTTTAGTTTATATCTATGAAAAGCATAATCCAGGTAACTGGCACTGTGAATTTCAAGTTGCATTCAGTCAATCATCTGAGCACCAAGAGATGATGGGCTTTTGTTTCAAGGTTAGTGGATTTTCAAAGGGGTCCTTGAAAGGGGATAATACAATCAAAGCCAACACTTTTGCTTGGCATAATTTTAGCAGACGCAGCTTTACTGCAAACAAGGGATCTTTGTGTCTGGCCTATGCGAAAAGATTGAGGTTCTCTGAAATGAATTACAAGCTTAATCTAAAATCTCACCAATTGAAATCAACAAATAGGCTTAGTACCTCTCCAACATTGTCCCTTTTTCTCTCCAGCCCCTTTTTAAATCAGGTTCACTTCACACTGTTACAGCAGATTAGCCATAGGGGGAATGTATGCTACTGTATTCAAAATCATCCTATGAAGCCAGCCATCTGTTTTTTGTTTTTTTTTTAAGGAAGGGACAAAAATACATGCATTCTTTTTCACTCAGCCAAATAAATGCATTGATAGCAGCCAGCTGTCATTCCCAAGATCTCAAAAGTGAAGTGGTCCTAGGGAGTAAATCCTGAAAAAACTGCAGGAAAAATTCCAAATAGATGATCCACAAGGGAGAGCATTTGTAACTGGACAAACACTCTAATGACATGAGAATAATCTTACATACAGAAGGAGGGAAGATTTCATTTGGAAAGTTAATATCCCTCTGAAACAACCAATTTAATTTGGCCAGTTTCAAGAATGTTCATTTTCTCTTCTAATCTACAATGTCAAAATAGATTATGAACAAAGGATGCACCCTAATAACTATATGTGAAACGTTCCTTGTTAATTTTTTATCTCTTTTTTTCATGTTCCACTCTCTCTTAATATACGAGGTGTCCATCAAATATATCTTACATATTTGTGGCACAGTTATAACACATATGCATACACACACACAATGGCTAGAGGCTACTCACCTCACAATGTGGAATATAATGGTTTTTAAGTGTTTTAGAATTGTGACCCCTGTCCTTAATGAACAACTAATTGTGAAGTTTGCTGTTGTCTCTTTTCCCATTCCACATTTCACTTTTTCAATTCTAAAGAAACACTCTTCCATACATGACATAGATCTAAAGCTGTTTTTGTTCCAGAAAGGAGCAAAATCTCTGCAAATTTAGTAGTACATAAAATTATCTACTACAATGTTCTACCTGTCAATGACTACTTCAGCTTCAACCACAACAATATACAAGATACAAATTTAAGGTAAACTGTACCAAACTCAATTGCAGAAAATACAACTTCAGCAACAGAGTAGTCAATTCCTAGAATGTGTTACCTGACTTAGTAGTTTCTTCCCCAAACCCCCATAACTTTAACCTTAGACTGCCTACTGTTGACCTCACCCCATTCCTAAGAAAGGGCATGCATAAGCGCACAAACATGCCTACCGTCCCTGTCCTAACAACCCCACTTACTCATATCCATTTCATGTATTCATAATCTTGTATATACTTATATCTATTATCTTATACATGCTTGACAAAAACAAATAGATAAATAAAAATAAATAAATAAATTTTGACTGGGGAGCAAAGTGGTAACTGAATAAATCAATATAAATATAGAGGATGTAAGGAAACCTACAAGCACTGATCTGGGCTGAATTTTGCTGTTGTAATAGTTCCACAAACAATTGGCAATGGATCAGATTGTGTTAAAGGGACCTGACAGAGCCCGAGGGCCTTCAGGAAATGATGGATTGACATGAGCGCCTTTAGCAACAACCGCCAGACCTTTGCTTAAGCTCATTTTGTGCAGGGAACTTCCCTAGTGAGGAATCGGTGTCCATTCCTGAAGAAAAGTCTTCAGAGAGGTCAAAGGATGAAATAGCATTTCCGAAAGAGATCTTAAGTTCTTAGAATAAGCAAGATAATGCTATCACCACCTCCCATTCCTGATCTCTTCTCTCTCAAATGGTTCTGGTGAAACACCTTCACTCAGCTCTGAAGGGAAATACAGAAGTGGATCGGGATGGGGGGTGGGAGAGGGGGGAGGGGCTGAAGGGGACCACCTTCCACATACAGTTGGAATTGGAAGCTGTCTGCCTCAGCCGTTAGAAATATGTGGAGAAATTACCTACCGTTCCCTATAGAGACATCCAGCAACTATCCCAGGCCAGCTTTTCAGTTCGGTGATAATATGCTCCTATCAGTTTTAATAGCCCCATGCTGGATTCAGGAGGTATTATGGATTGTACAGCAAGCATATTGTCATTAAATTAAATTTTCAGAACATTCCCCAGCTCATCACAAATACCACAGAGAGTAATCATAATCGGTTCTCAACACATGTGTAATTGCCTTCAGCTGGCGTTTTTTACAGTTGACATTGTTCAGCAGTGATAAGGTGATTGGTGATTTGAATACACAGCTTGTTTCATAGCTGCCGTAATTGAAATATGGTATGTGTGAATGGAAGATTACATTAAGACCTAGGATAATCACCTGACATGAGAGTAATTGAGTCTACAATCTGCCACTGAGTCTCTCAGGGAGGGCTGAAATGAAAAGAAGCCATTAGTAGATTATACCACGGCTGGCTCTGTTTTGTGCTGGAGTGCCAGACTGGCATTCCAGAACTGCAGGCTATATGAGGATGCTGTCTAGGGCACCATAAATGAAAGGAATAAGGAAAAGAGAGAGAGAGAGAGAGAGAGAGAAGGAGGGGAAACAAAATAGTTTAAAAGGAAAAGTTGCACTTTTTCCTCCTCGGGGGACAAGAGGCCAGCTCAGTGAGAAACGCTTCACTTCACACAGTTAAAAGAAAAAAGAAAAAAAATACATTAACTCCATTTTCTCCTTTGACTGAAGCACACGTCTACCATTTTAGTTTTATATAGTGGGTTTTAGCAATAGTTTCTCTGGGCTAAACGTGTATGAAATAAAACACTGAAGAATATTTTGAGGTTTTTTTTAAAAAAAGAGAGTGGATTCTCCAATCTGGATTTCTTCCTCTCAGGAAAGGAAGTGTTTGCATCTCCGGTTCTCCTGGAGAACTGCCTTGCTGCAGTTAGATCCATGCCAAGCCAATTCTGGCAACTTTCGTAACGCTAGCTGTCCAAAGTTATACTAGTCAATGTTCCAAAACTCAGGTTAAACCATTCATTTAAAAAAAAGTTTCAGCGACATGCAAGCAGACACAATGATCAAGTTTCTATCACACATAATGAGCAGGGGGAAAAACAAAGCTATCACTGATATCATGAGTGGTTAGAGTACAGTACTGCATGCTATTTCTGCTGACTGCCGCCTACCTGCAATTTGGCAGATCGAATCACACCAGGCTCAGTGTTGACTCAGCCTTCCATCCTTCCGAGGTCAGTAAAATGACCCAGATTGTTGGGGGCAATAGGCTGACTCTATAAACCACTTAGAGAGGGCTGTAAAGCACTGTGAAGCGGTATATAAGTGCTATTGCTATTTGAATTTATTCAAAAGCTAATTAAGAGTTGACAATAACTTATTCAACTGATTCATACTTAGTCAAAACACATGATAGACAAATCAGGATATATATTAGCCTATTAACACCTCATTTTATACCAACAACAAATATTAATTTGAATTAATTTGAAATGCATTTTTAGTCTAAGGCCTTTGCTTCAGTAAGACTCTTTCAATGACTAACCTAGCAATTCTAGGTAGTTCTTGATTTACAACTGTATTGGAGTCTATCCATTGTGGTTGTAAGCTGGGACAGTCATAAAATGGGTTAGTCATGTGATAAATTCTATCTTACAATCCTTGTTGTAACAGTCATTAAGCAAACATAACAGTTGTGAAGGGGCAACTGTGATTGTTTAATAGCCACCAATTCATTAAATTTGTGATGGATGTAGTTTTGCCAAAAACTGGAAGTAAATGCCAGTTTTCAGCAAAACGTTGTAAAACACAATCACATGACCATATGATATAGCAAGATAAGTGCTATAAGCTATAAGTGCAGCCTGGAGTTCTGTCAGAATTTTGAGCCTAGGTTGTAACTTTCAACCTATGTTGTAACTTTGAATGGTGGCCAAGCCAATCATAAATCAAAAGCCTACCTATATTACTTACTATTTCCTTCCCCAGCTACAAAGAACCTATTTCACAGAGTAAAAAATGTGTCTAGAACAACAGAGGAAGGAACAATGGGGAAATAAGCTAAAATCTTCTTTTTACCAGGAAAAGTTCAGAGACCTTCTCATTAGCGGAATAAAAATTCTGAAACTAACTCACTGAAGATTGCTAAAAGGTAAGTTTTGATGGCAATAGTGCCCCATATAGGAGATAAATATGGAAAGAGGTCACTTTGGAGGGGAAAAATGGTTTTCAAGGAGGAGGTAAAGGGAAATGTAACATTAAGCCAGATCTTGGCAGAAAAGAAAGGATATACTGGTAAAAAAGGTTTTCATCTGGAAAAGTATGAATAATTTCCTTATTTCTTTCAAATTTACATTCTGTCCAGTGTATCTACATGTGCTACAGTAGATATGTAGATAATAGAGTCCTAAATAAGGAAACTAAATAAGCTAAGTAGAGATCTTTTTTAAAAAAAATCAAAACAACTTTCAATTGATGCAAATAAGTAATAAGACTGATAGCAGAATTGCCGTTTCTTTACATTTTGTTGCAGTTTTGGCATTATATCATCCCTCTTTATTTGTAGATTACTGATGAATGCATCTCAATGACACTCTAATAAAAAGTACAATCTTGATTACTTTCGGTATGAAAATAATCATGCAGTTGCATTTTCAGTGCAATATTTCAATCAATTTGATTTTTCACTTATGCATATGAATAAAACAGTTAAATCTTAAAAACTAGAGCTAAATTATACAAGTTTGGTATTAATAAATAGTGGGCACAATTTCAAATGAAGAATTAACATATTGATTTTCCATTGCAAACAAGACAATATTGCAAAATCCAGAATAAAAACGGTAGAAAGCACCACTAAAAGGCTGGGGTATGGATTATTTAATTGATAGCATACTATTTATGCCATTACTATTTCAAACATATCACTGAGGCAATGATAATCCAGTTATGAAAAATAATTCAGTCAATTAAGCTTAGCACACTAAGAGGCTACTTATAAGTGTTAAATGGTTAAAATCCATGTATGTGAAATATTGAATATGGATAGAATTAGTTCACACCACACAAAACAATTACTAAATCCAATTTTCTGTCTTTATTCATCCTGAGGTAACAACTCCATAATTTACTTTGGCCTTACATAATTGAGAGATCAGAAGATGAAATGGATTTTTTAAAAAAACTTAATTTCCAAATAAATCATTCAAATATCTTGACATAACTGATTTAATCCCAGCATAAGTTATCCAGCAAGCAATTATGCAATCAGAAGGACTGATTTTACAACTTAAATACACCAGGAAATAAGAAGCACATCTGAATAAATACGTATGGATTACTTAATCAATATTTACAAGAAGTGTTGGGAAATTTCTCAATATTTGCAAGATACGTTGGAGAATAACTAGAATATGTAAATATATTTTTACTTCATCACAATTCATAATTTGTTATGAGTATTGTATGGTGATACTTAAGGGTAGTCAACATAGAAAATGCCAAAGGACGGCTTGGTGATTCCTCACAGCCTAACCCAGTCAGTCTCCTGTCTGTTCAGTAAGCCTACCCAATCCTTCTTCCAGCCACTCTTATAATCTATGATGGATGTTTCTTCTCAGTCTTTCTAGGAAGGAATCACATGGAGATAAGGCTTGAGAAGAGATGAATGGACTTCCTAAGGCCAGGAAGGAACAACTTGTTGAGCAGAAAGGCTGGATCTTGCTACTTAGGGAAGAAGGCAAGGGGAGAGAAAAAAAAGGAGAGTACAGGGGGGGAAGGGGGGAAGGGAAAAAAGATCTTTCTGCTAACTACAGTAAGAAGAGAGGAAAAATAAGAAAAGGGGAAAGCATTCATCTCTTAGAAGAAATGCTATTCATTCCAGATATCATCTTGGGGGGAAAATTACATATCAATCCAGTAAACCTTAATGCTATGATTAATGAAAACGCTGTCAGCTGAACTGGCCAAACTGAAATGACATTGTTTTAAACTTCTGTTTCATTAGCAGCTATGTTTTGCAGTGGTTTCCTTATGTGTTAATACATATTGTGCTACAGCATTTTCTTCACTTTTGGCTCATTAGAATCACTCATATCCTTGCATGAATAGACTTTGTTGGGGCTGTCCTCACTACTAATCCTATGTGACACTCATAACCAGAACCTGGTCTAGACATTGCTAGAATTTACTAAATTAAAAAGAACATGAGATAAAGTTCATCTGACAAGACTTCTTCCTGACAAACCATGTTGACTATTAGGTGCTTGCAATCTGTCATATTTGCCTGTGGTTCCTTGGATTCTCCTTTTTCAAAACAATGTAGAATGGCTCTATGATGTCAATATCATTTATAGCACAATTTTATGAAGTATCATAAAAAGAGAAGGAGAAACAGACCAATCCTTTAAAATGACCTAAAATGATTCATGTCATAAATAAGTCAGTTCTTTTCTGAAAAGAGGAAGCTAGAAAGCTTCAGCACATTTTGATTTCCCAATGAAATTATCACCTTGACCTTGCCTTTTAAATGTACAATACCATTCCCAGGAAACTTGGCAGAAAGGAGAGCTAGGTTTATTTTTTTGAATTTCCAAAGAGAGACCCAAATTGTGGTGGTGGTGGTGGTAGTACAGATAGTGGAATTTAAGACCTCTAATTTATGGCTTATATAGCATCCCATTCTCAGCATTTTTATACCTGTCATTGTTTCTCCACCTTCCTGTACATGCATCCATTATATTTTATGCATTATTTTTCTCAGAGACAAATTAATCATTAAACAATTGCATCCATTTTTTTTAAATTTAATTACTAGCCCTTCACCCTCTTCAATATGACTGTTCATGTATACCAGAATATAGTGTACTTTATCCTCCCTCACATTGTTTCTATTCTTCAAGTTTCTAGGTTCTATCATACTTCAAGATTTAAAATGGACACCTATCATCAAAAATGTCATCAAAAAAGCACAACAAAGAATGTTCTTTCTGTGCCAACTCAGAAAGTTCAAACTGTCCAAAAAGCTGCTGATTCAGTTCTACAGAGGAATTATTGAGTCCATCATCTGCACCTCCATAACTGTCTGGTTTGGCTCTGCAACCAAACAAGACAGACACAGACTTCAATGGATAATTAGAACTGCAGAAAAAACAATTGCTACCAATCTGTCTTCCATTGAGGACCTGTATACTGCACAAGTCAAAAAGAGGGCTGTGAAAATATCTACAGACCCCCCACATCTTGGACATAAATTGTTTCAACTTCCACCCTCAAAACAACACTATAGGTCACTGCCAGTGGTGGGTTTCAAAAATTTTTGGAACCTACTCTGTGGGTGTGGCCTGATTTGTGGGAGTGGCTTGCCTGCCATGTGACCGGGTGGGAGTGGCTTGCCGGCCATGTGACCGGGTGGAAGTGGCTTGCCAGCAATGTGACCGGGTGGGAGTGGCTTGCTGGCCATGTGACCGGGGGGGGGGGGGAGTGGGATGTTAGAAGATCCCAAAAGATCCCTGAGAGGAGGAAAGGGAGGATTCCCCACCCCACTTTTCCCTTCCCAAAAGATTCCTGAGAGGAGGAAAGGGAGGATTCCCCACCCCACTCAGCGCTGTTTTCAATGGGAGGCTTTTCCCCCCTCTCAGTTCTTTCCCTTCCCAAAAGATCGATGAGAGGAGGAAAGGGAGAAGGGGAGGATTCCCCACCCCACTCAGCGCTGTTTTCAAAGATCGCTGAGAGGAGGAAAGGGGGGTGAGCGAGCAATGGAGTGGCTTCTGGACGGGCAGGGGTGAGCAAGTGAGTGATAGGGGCGGGGCAGGAACTTACTTCCGGGTTCATTGTCCAACAGGTTCGCCAGAACCGGTGCGAACCGGTAGGAACCCACCACTGGACTGCACACCAGAACAACTAGACACAAGGACAGTTTTTTCCCCCAAATGCCATCACTCTGCTAAACAACTAATCTCCACAATACTGTCAAATTATCTACTAAGACTGTATTACTATTCTTCTCTTCCTTCCTAGTACCTATCTCTTTCCTAGTATCTATCTCTTTCCACTTATGACTATAACCATGTTGCTTGTATCTTTAAAATTTATATTGTCCAATCACACTTGGCCAATAAAGAATCCTATCCTATCCTATCCTATCCTATCCTATCCTATCCTATTCTATTCTATTCTATTCTATTCTATTCTATTCTATTCAGTGGCGTAGCGTGGGGGGTGCAGGGGGGGCCGGCCGCACCGGGCGCAACATCTGGGGGGGCGCTCGCACTCGCAGCTCTCTGCCCCTGCCTGGCTCACTCACTCTCTCTCACTGCAGTGCTGGCTGTGTGAATCCGAGCCGAGCCGCCGCCCACTGTGGAGGGGGGGGTGCCAGGCATGTGGTGCGGTGCGGAGAGACAGCGAGGGACTATCACTGTTTCTACAGCGAGTTGTGAAAGAAGTTTCTCAAAACTTAAACTATTTAAAACATATCAGAGATCTACAATGAGCCAAGAAAGACTGAGTAATCTAGCAATACTGTCCATTGAGAGAGACTTTAATGTAGATTTTAATTCCGTTGTTGAAAAAATTGCGCTAATTAAATTGTAGATTTGTATTCATAGACCTGCTGAAAATGTGGAGAATGTGTAATGCATGTTTGCACTTAATAAAGTGTTTGAAAATAAACTTGCATTTAGATGCATTTTACTTTAATTACATCAGTATTTTCATAACAAACAATACATGTGCTTAGGGGGTAAGGGTTTCTTTAACTAATCTAGTGGAAGAGACTCGAGTGCTAAAATCCATGGGTTAGGGGGTGCAAATTACTTGCCTTGCCCCGGGTGCTGACAACCCACGCTACGCCACTGATTCTATTCTATTCTATTCTATTCTACAGTTTTAGATTGGCCAGCAGATAATAGCCTACAGAGAACTGCATTTTAGCCTCTCTGAATAACAAAGGAAATTTCACAAATTATTAAATATTAAGATATATTTACACTGAGTTAGAACTCTGTGCTAACTTTAGTTGTCTGCCCTTGAAAAAAGAACCATCTAATTCCCCAAAGTCCCACAGTTACTCTCTGGAGGAAAGATTGTTGATGCCTTATCCTAGATCAATCATTACTGAAGGTTGCTTGTCCTATTTGGCAATATTTGTTCAGTGACTAATAAAGATCAGCCTCCAGATATTCATATTATGATATCATCTCTCCAAGGTTAAACTTAATTCATTTCGCATTTTTTTGTTTTTTTTTTAACCAACAAGACAACATGGGTTTCTTTGACTGGAAATGAATTAAGTTCATAGTTCCTAAATATGAGATCTGACATTGTTCTTATTACAAAAAAGCAATTTATTTTCCAAAAGACTTACACTTCAAAGGTTATAGAAAAAAGTTCAAATATCAGTACTATCCATTTTTTTTTTCAATTACTGGGTTTTCTAACAACACCAGCTTTTAGACAGATAAGCAATGGTATCAGTTTTCTTATTCAACCATCTCCAGGTTTCCAACTGTTCATCTAAAAAAAAATGTATTGTAATACACTGGACAGCTTTCAAACCAGCAGTTACAGCTTGCTTCTTATATCACCATGGAACATATCAAAAGGTATTTTATGGGAATATTTGGAAGTCTTTGATACAAAGGATTTGGAAGCTTTGATACAGTTGAGAAAGTCTGAGGACAGGCAGACAAACTTGTCAACCTATAATATAATATTATATAATATGTTAAGAAGGTTAAAGAAAAATAGTTGCTATCAATTTACAAGAATTAAGCGCACTGAGAAAAAGAAAACTGTGACAGCACGAAATATTATGAGTATTTTCTGTCAAAGGAAGTGACTTTCATTTTAGCGAGTCTACACATTTATATAATAAGCAAATATATTTTCTTTAATTGACCAACCCATTCTGAAGTCTAAACCTAAGCCTAAAGTATGGTTCATATTTTAATCCCACTGTTGATTCTGCTGAAAATTTGAAAAATTCATTTGCAGTGCCTCTATGAACAGAATGAACACTAGGCAAAATAAGCCCAGATAGAACCAATCTGTCACTTGAAAAAAAATCAAGGGTGTTGATAGGTACAAGCAGGAATTGTACTTATGTTTTCCAAAATGTATGCAGGGGGCAAGTGCTTTCATATTACAGGAAGTGTTGGGGAAGAAGTGTCTATTCTTTAAAGAGCTTAACAGTCTGGATAGTGGACAGTGCAGTACCTGAAAACAGCAGAATAAAAGAGAAAAAACCTGGGGAAAATCACAAAATATAAACACATGCAAATAAAAGTAGAACTGCTGTGGCAAAAGAAAGCAAAAATAGTACAAATAGTTATAGGATCATTAGGGCCAATCTCAAAACCTCTAGAGCCCTACTTAAATATCACTAGCACTGACAAAATCAATTGCAAAAAGCACCTTTATAACCTGCAACAATAATTTTAGCTCTATCAAACAGTAAAATCAGCCTTGGCAAAGATCCAATAGGTGGATAAAAATGAAAAATCCAATCGAAACACCTGGCTGACTATGCAACAAACCATAATAACACAGATTTTCTCCCTGTTTACATAACAGTAATTTTACCTGCCAGGATGGTTGGTGACACAACTTTTTCTTTGGTAGTTCCTTCATTTGGATATTGCTTTCCGCCAGATTGTTTGCATAATCCCTGCCTATCTGAGTGTTGGCTAATGGAGAAGGTGTGTTCTGGTCTTTTTATTTCCTTCTTAACTTTGTCATTGTCTTTGTCTAATGGTCTGCAAATATGGTTTATCTCTATGTTTTTATTGATGACTGATATACTGTATATGAATGCCAAGCTTCCAGAAATTCCCTAATGTTTTTGGATTTGGATTTGTCCAAGATGCTACCAGTTTCCTAGTTGAAACTGTGGTTGAGCCTGTCCATGTGTTGTGGGATTAAGGAGTCTTCATCTTCAGAATACTAACTACTAGCTTCTTAGTATTCATGTTCTGCTTCTTCTGCCTCTCCGTCCTACATAGAGGCTGTTACAGTCCCTACAGTATATGTCAGCGATGGTGAATCTTTTCGGCACTGAGTGCCAAAAAGGGAATGCATGCACATGCTTGTTTGGGCCACAACCTAGAAGAGGAGCAGCTCAGGGGGTATGTATGCACTGGAAAATGAACTTCCAGTTTCTAGCATGATGCACATATGCGCTGGCCAGCTAGTCTTCCAGTTACTGGCACGCATGCGCATATGACAATCACCTGGCCGACATGCATGCTACCACTGTAAAACAGCTCTTCCAGTTTCCAGTTTCCGGCACTGCTGCATACACGAAGGCTAGCCGATCATCGTACATGCATGGGTGCCAAAAACCTGGAAAAGGAACGTGTAACGCCATGTGTGCCAGGCAACATGGCTCCACGTGCCACTTCAGGCACACGTGCCATAGGTTTGCCATCACGGATATATGTTATAGATGACTTTTCCTTTTCCTTCTTGGGCTACTGGGTCTTTTGGTTTGTTTAAGATGTGGAGACCATTAGTCAGTTTGTGTGCTTTGGTGAATGCCCGGTGGTTGTAATAATCTGCTGGTTGTTTCTAAGATGATTATGAAGCATGGTAGCGTTCTCTTTTTCATAGTTTGCGTTAGTTGTGTTACAGTAGATTGAGTGGTGTATTTTTTTGATAAAATTCCATAGACATGCAGTTTGTTGGAATAAGTTGTAGAGATAGTTTATTTATTTATTTATGTATTTATTTATTCTGGTGTTCTGGGTTACCACACTGCATTTGTGTGCCTCTGAATAATGTTCTTACATAGCTCTTCTTATGGGAAGTTGGGGGTTGTTCTTTTGGTAATGTTGTGTATTCGTTAGTGTGTGTTCCTAATTCGCCATCGTTTCCTCTGCTTGTGAGGAAGAGTAATGTGTTATTGTTTTCTTCCTTGTTGGAACCATTGCTTAGTAAAGTTTTATTGTCAATGGCAAAATAATTCTTAGGGATATTCTGATGTAGGAGAGCAGCCCAAAAAGATGGACTTTGTAAAAAGCATTTTGAAGCTATAAGCTAGTTCTGGTAATAATTTTATCTCATTCCCTTGGAGAGTGGCCTTTCCAATGCAGTTTTCAAGTCTGGTATATAAGTGACCATTCCATTGCAGCTGCTCTTCAACTTTTTGGTTCACCGTGGCAAAATCCATCTCCCCCCACACCTCAAATCTTCGGCATTAGGCATGTTCTAAAGCAACTGGAAGCAAGGCAAATGCAAAGAGACAGCATTGGTCTCACCCTTCGATTGTGTTGGCTTTGTCCTTTGTAATTGCATTCCACAACTAGGGAGCGGGCTCTGTAACTGGAATATGATTTGGTTATTTTGACTGAAATATTCTTACTGATGAGCATGTCGCATCAAAAAGTGATGAAATATTTATCCTTTCCAAAACAAATAAAAATGACTTTTTAATTATGGTCAATATTTGATGAGTAATGCTACAATGAACTGTAATAACATATTTATAGGCCAACTGTCATTTCTATTTGAAAGCCTCTCATAATTATAACTTCAGCACCACACTCGCTCCTCCCGCTCCAACAGAGGAAACCAAGAGTGGGGAACGAGTTCTGTCTCTGTATTGCCTATAATTGCTAAACCAAGAACCAGGAGGCAATTGATTCAGACACATCAAAGTACATGCATGCTTCGTTTCCAATACGGCTTGCATTTGGCAGAGTATAAAAATACTACCGTCCACATATCGCAAGGGCTTTGCAAACTAATATCTTTACCTATCCAAAATTCATGGTGTGAGTTCCAGATATTGTTTCAGTATCTGATGCTTCCCAGTCATAGCTTTTTTATTTCCTGATAAAGCTATGAAATGCTTTATGATACACTAGAGATAGTGCAACAGATCTATAGAGATGTGACAGAATAGAACAGAACAAAACAGAACAATTACTTGCTGTTCTCACTGCCTTCTAAGAGCAAACGGGAAATTATTAATGGAGGAATATCAGAGCTGGGTTGCTCCCACTTCAGCCTGGATTGGGAGAGCCAGTAGTGGCAGTGGTGGGAAGCTCCGCTCACCTGCCCAGATGCTTCTGCGCATGGACAGAAGCACCGCACATGCGCACAAGCGCATGTGTGCTCAAAAGCAAACCGGTAGTGAAAAAAATGGAAACCCACCACTGAGATATAGCCTTGGTTTCACATATGAAATAATGAAACGTGAAAACTTGGGAAGTGAATCGATAGAAACAATACTAATCCTAAAGTAAAGTTGCTGAAAAAAAAGAGATAATTCAAAAATATTTTTTTTTTAAATCGGCAGAAGAGTATATAAATGTATAGTGCAAATATACAATTCTTTAAATATTATGTCGGGTTCTGATCACCAGATCATAAATCAAAGATCTGTAAAAGGTACCGAGAAAAATCAAAAGATCAAGAACCTGGATGGGTCTCCCTATCAGAAATGATTACAATATATATGATATGCAAGACAAGGAAAATATACCACAAAGTGGAATAAAATTATGGATGCTATTAAAGTAAGTTTTTTCCATCTTTTGAAATTTCCAGGACCAATACAATGAAATTAATTATTTGACGATTCAGAAGACATAAAACAATTATTTCACATAATACATACTTCAATTTAGGAGTTTATTATAATAAGAATCAGTAAGGACAATCACCTCAAACAGCTTTAAAAGGATGTTGAATTCATGCAGATGTGTTGTCATGGAAAAGAATACATTTCCCAAATATTCACAGCCTCAGTTTAAGAAATCCTAAGAATGTTCTATTCAGCAAATCATCCCATTTAATCTATTCTAACTTTTAAATGGTGCTTCAGTCATCAGTCTTCAAGCAGAAGGCTTCATGTTTTCTTTGCCACAAACTTAATAGGAAGAACTACAATTGCTCACACCTGCTAATTTTAGCATCCTTTATAAAAGCAGAAAAGTAAAACAGTACATCATGAATAGAATAGAATTTATATATGTGTGTGTGTGTGTGTGTGTTGTAATTGTACTGATAAATAAATAAAGGGAGACTAGGATAGATCTATTTCGAGCTAATTAGCTCTCATCAGCTAGCCATACCCTTACTGGGATTAGAACCCAGGCTGTATATATCTTAGGCAGGAGTCTTAACCACTAAGCCACGGGTTCTCTTCCTTATCAGTTGAGCCAGGGAAATAGGTATGTATTTATGTTACAACCCCTGGTATGACTAAATATGGGAGGAAGGTCACTACTCCCTCTTTCTGTCCTTCGGCTTATGACTGTTATTCGGCTTATATATAGTTTTTTATTTTTTTCATTTTCATAACATATAACCACATGTATACTATTATATAGACAACATCGTATTGTATTATTAAATGTTTACATTAAATGTTTACATCAATTCATCTTACCACCAACTCCCAAAACCAATCATTGGCTCTTCTGCTCTCCATACACCATATTTGTACCTTATCCATCACTTTCTTCTCCCTCTCTCCTCTCCCTCCCTACCTCCTTTCTTCCCTCTGTCACCCTTCTCTTCTCTACTTCCCCTTCCTCTCTCCTCTCCCTCCCTACCTCCTTTCTTCCCTCTGTCACCCTTCTCTTCTCTACTTCCCCTTCCTCTCTCCTTCTCCTCTCTCCCCTTTCCACTCCTTCTTTCTCTCCTCCTCTTCCCCCCCACCCTCTCTCCTATCCCTCTCTTCTTCCCTTACCTCTCTCCTCTACTTCATATGTCCACGTTTCATATATTTTGACCCATGCTTAATTGTCCTTCTATTGTCATATTCAATCAATTACCAACTCAGTTTAATTATAAGAATGAATCACAAACCTCTGCTTTACAATCTCCTCATATCAGTTTCATATTTGTCCATACTCCATATATTTTAACCTTTATTTAATTATCTTTCCATTATCATATTCAATCAATTAGCAACTCATTTTTATTATCATATTTAGGAGTAAATCCCTAATCTCAGCTTTATATTTTCCCATATAACAATTTCTAGTTGTCTGATTTTTTCCTAGTAAGTCTTTTGTCTCGCGTCTCTATTCCTGCCTTCTCCCTTTCCTTTGTTTTGACACGTCCACTCTCTTCAATTTTCCCCAAGCCCCCGTCAAAGAAATCTTTTATATTTCCTTTTGTAGGGGCGTAACCTCCTTCTTCAAATTTACTTATGCCACTGTCAAGCTCCGAAACTTCTTTTGTCTGCTTTTTATTTCCTTTTGTTGGGACTCATCCCCCCTTTTCAATTTTCCCTATACCACTCCCAAACCCAATGGAGTTTTTTGTCTGCTTTTTATTTCCAACCATTTCTACCCCTTCATTATCTCCCCCCCCCCCATTTCTTTAAATACCTTCTTTTCTGAATTCAGAATTATCAAATAGAATATAATTCTTTATTGGTTCAAGTGTGATTGGACACACAAGGAATTTGTCTTTGGTCCAAATGCTCTCAGTGTACATAAAAAGAAAAGAACAAAAAAACTTTCATCAAGAATTATAAGATACAACACTTAGTGACAGTCATAGGTTACTAAATAAGCAATCAAATAATGCTAGGAAACAAATAAAATAATATAAATCATAGAGATAGAAGCAACAAGGTTATAACCATAAATGGGAGGAGATAGGTAATATGAAGGATGAGAATAATAGTAATGCAGTCTTAGTGAATAGTTTGACAGTGTTGTGGGAATTAGTTGTTTAGAAGAGTGATGGCATTCAGGGGGGAAAAATGTCCTTGTGTTTAGTTGTTCTGGTGTGCAGTGCCCAATAGGGTCATTTTGAGGGTAAACGTTGAAACAATTTATGTCCAGAATGTGAGGGATCTGTATTTTCACAGCCCTATTTTTGACTCGTGCAGTATACAGGTCCTCAATGGAAGGCAGCAATTGTTTTTTCTGAAGTTCTAATTATCCATTGAAGTCTGTGTCTGAGGCATCAAATCAAAATAACACAAAGTATTAGAACAGCTTAATGAATCCTTAGTAAGACCACACCTGGAATATTACATCCAGTTTTGATCACCACATTACAAAAAAGATGTCGAGACATTGGAAAAAGTGCAAAGAAGAACAACTAAGATGATTAAATGCCTGGAGACAAAAACATATGAAGAACTGTTGCAGGAATTAGGTATTGCTAGTCTAGATAAAAGAAGGACTAGGGGGTAACATGATAGCAGTATTACAGTATTTGAGGAGCTGCCACAAAGAAGAGGGGGGTCAACCTATGTTCTAAAGCACCAGTAGGTAAGACAAAAAATAATGGATGAATCAATCAAGGAAAGAAGCAACCTGGAATCACTCCTAACAGTGAGAACAGTGATCCAACATGTTCTTAATGAACCTAGCAGACAACCTTGTTTCCCAAAGAGTAGAGAAGGGAACAAGGGGATCAGCCATATTAGACTTAATTCTCACTAACAGAGAGGAAATGATAGAAGGTGTTGAAGCCATAGGACTAGTAAGAATTCATATTAAATCCTACTTAGTGGTGATGGAAGAGGCAAAACGGCAACATTTTCCCACTCTTATAACGTCTGCAGATAACCACCCAGCCGCCCTGTTCAGGGTGACCCGTTCCTTACTTAACCAAGGACCGGGGGAAGACCCCTTGCAGGGTAGGGCTGAAGAATTTGTTCAGTGTCTGCAGGATAAAATCGCTCAGATCCGGACAGGCTTGGACTCTGACTGGGTAGATTTGGGCGAGCTGACGGGGATGAATCTTGAGGAGACAATCTGGGATGAGTTTGACCCTGTGACCCCCGAGGGCATGGACAGGATTATGGGGAGACTCAGTGCTGCCACTTGTGTGCTGGACCCATGTCCCTCGTGGTTAGTTTCGGCTTCCCGGGAGGTGACACGAGGCTGGCTCCAGGCGATTACCAACGCTTCATTGAGAGAGGGGTTCTTTCCCACCGCGTTGAAGGTGGCGATGGTGAGGCCCCTCCTTAAGAAGCCTTCCCTGGACCCAGCTTCTTTAGCCAACTACTGTCCAGTCTCCAACCTTCGCTTTGTAACGAAGGCTGTCGAGAGTGTGGTAGCACGTCAGCTTCCCCAGTACCTGGATGAAGCTGTCTACCTGGATCCGTTTCAGTCGGATTTCAGGCCTGGGTACAGCATGGAACGGCATTGGTCGCATTGGTCGATGATCTCTGGTGGGCCCGGGACAGGGGCTGCTCCTCTGTCCTGGTCCTATTAGACCTCTCGGCGGCTTTCGATACCATCGACCATGGTATCCTACTGCGACGACTCGGGGGGTTGGGAGTGGGGGGCAATTTTAATTTTTAAAATGTGAGTGTTATATAAATTGGGTTTGTTTTTTGGACTGTTTCTAATTTCCTTTTAACTTTTGTACTATGTGTTTTTTAATGCTGTACTCCGCCCTGAGTCCTTGGGAGAAGGGCGGCATATAAATCCAATAAATCCAAATCCAAATCCAAATAGGAACCCTGGGGGTAAGTGACCATGCAATATTGGAATTCAACATTATGCAAACACAAGTAGTAGAACAAAATCAAACTAGAGTTTTGGGTTTTAAGAGAGCTAATTTCAATAAACTTAGAGAGAACTTGGGAAGAATTCCATAGATGAGAATTCTCAAAGGGAAAACAACTCAAGAAGCTTGGGAAAGTTTGAAAAACAAGATTATAAAAGCCCAGTCAAGCACAATATCAATGAAGAAGAAAAATAACAGCTCCCAAAAGAAACCAGCATGGTTCCATAAATAACTATCTGACAAATTGAAAGACAAAAAGGATAAATATAAAAAGTGGAAAGAGGGGGACATAACTAAGGCAGAATATCAGAAAATAGCCCGAGCCTGTAAAGATGAAGTGAGGAAAGCTAAGGCTCACAATGAAGAAAGGCTTGCCACAAAAGTAAAAAATAACAAAAAAAGCTTCTTCCAACATGTTAAAAACATGAAAAAGGTTAAGGAACAATTGGTCCATTGCTGGGAGAAAGCAGCAAGAAGGTGACAAGCAACAGGGAGAAAGCTGAACTATTTAACTCATTTTTTGCATCTGTTTTTACACAAAGGGAAAAAACAGTCCAACCTACCAAAAACAGCACCACAAAAATCAGATTAGGAACACAAGTTGAAATAGGGAAGAAAATAGTAAGTGAGCATACCATAGATGAGTTCAAATCACCAGGACCGGATGGATTACACCCCAGGGTTCTAAAGGAAGTGGGAGACGAGATCTCAGAACCACTGAACTTTTTCTTTCAGAGATCCTGGAACACCAGGGAATTGCCAGAGGACTGGAAAAGAGCTGATGTGGTTCCCATCTTCAAAAAAGGGAAAAAAATAGATCCAGGAAACTATAGACCTATCAGCCTGACTTCAATACCAGGAAAGATTCTGGAAAAGATAATCAAGCAACAAATTAGCGAACACCTAGAAGTAAACAAAGTAATAGCCAAAAGCCAACATGGGTTTATCAAAAACAAATCATGCCAGACTAATCTTATTGCATTCTTCAACAAAGTGACAAAATTAGTGGACCAGAGGAATGCCGTTGATATAGTTTACTTGGACTTCAGCAAGGCATTTGATAAAGTAGACCATAACCTACTACTAGATAAAGTAGAAAAATGTGGCTTAGACAGTATCAGCATCAGATGGATTCATAACTGGCTGACCAACCACACTCAATGTGTAGTCCTCAATGGAACTGCATCTACATGGAGGGGAAGTATGCAATGGAGTACCCCAAGGCTCTATTTTAGGCCCAGTACTCTTCAACATCTTCATCAATGATTTGTATGAGGGGATAAATGGGGAACTCATCAAATTTGCAGATGACACCAAGATGGCAGGAATAGCCAACACTCCAGAAGATAGGCTTAAGATACAGCAGGATCTTGACAAACTTGAACATTGGGCACTATCTAACAAAATGAAATTCAATGGTGAAAAAAGTAAAGTTCTACATTTAGGCAAGAAAAACAAAATGCACAGGTACAATATAGGTGGTCCCTTGCTCAATAGTAGCAACTGTGAGAGGAATTTTGGAATCCTAGTGGACAACCATTTAAATATGAGCCAGCAGTATGCAGCAGCTGCTGCAACACAGTTCTAGGCTGCATAAACAGAGGGATAAAACATATGAGGAACTGTTGCAGGAACTGGGTATGTCTAGCTTAAGAGAAAGAAGGACTAGGGGAGACATGATAGCAGTGTTCCAATATCTCAGGGGTTGCCACAAAGAGGAGGGAGTCAAATTATTCTCCAAAGCACCTGAGGATAGAACAAGAAAATCAGGAGAGAAGCAACTTAGAACTGAGGAGAAACGTCCTGACAGTTAGAACAATTAATCAGTGGAACAGCTTGCCTCCAGAAGTTGTGAATGCCCCAACACTTGAAGTCTTTAAGAAGATGTTGGATAGCCATTTGGTATTGGGTTTCCTGCCTAGGCACGGGGTTGGACTAGAAGACCTCCAAGGTCCCTTCCAACTCTGCTATTGTATTATTGTAACCTCCAAGATTTCGTCCAGCTCTATTCTGATTGAATATATGTTTACTGCATGACTGTGTGTGTGGTATGTATATAGTCTGAAATCTTTTTTTTACAAGTAATATAGTTTGGAAAGACAAATTCACTGTCTTAAATTAGTTATTTCTTTCCTTGTATAGATAATTAGCACTACACGGGATGGCTCTGTGTTACCTATTAACTCCCACTACTATGTTTAGCAGCACATTAAGGACAAAAATACATTAACAGCCCCACAGGGGAAGAAAGTGTTTTCTTCTGTTTAGTTTAAATATTTATCAGTTAAAGAAAACATCCATTGCATTAAATTATCAAGCCATTTTTTTTGTTCAAAATGATATGTTTATATTTTGCAGTCTGTGTTTATATATGTATGTGTGTTTGTGTCTGTGTTATGTTTGCGTGTAGTCCAAGAAGTTGCCAGGGGTCCACACTGACTTGAAGGGACAGACAAAAATGATCACAATACACACCTTCCAATACCACAAAAGGACAGGATTGCATTTGCAGTATTAGGAAAGAATTTTATCATGTAATCTACTGAATTAATTTGCTTTCATTTTCTCAAGTTTACATTGACAACAGGTAAAAATAATGCAGCATGCTGCAGTACTTCTGGGTTTTTAAAAATTTTCTCATAAATGTAAATAGTGGATCTCCTAGACCTACTGAGCTGGAGTAGAATCACACCATGCAGGATGAATAAAGATTCTTATACCAAGTAGCTCAATGACAAAGCGCATATTTTGATTGTGCAGGATTCAGTCCTCAGCATTTCCTACTTTTCTATTCTCTCTTTTCTTTTCTTTTTTCCCCTTTTTTTTGGAGGAGGGGGGGGCAGGATGGGTAGGCAGAGAGGGCTAGAATAGGGGAGATCAAGTTAAAATCCAACCTGTGCCATGGAAATGCACTGAGTCAGGGGTGGGTTCCAGCAGACACTACTGATGGGTCGCTCATGTGCACGTCCCGTGTGTGCACCCACTTGATGTGCGGTGCAATTAAAATTATTCTGCGTATTCGCAGAACCAAAAAACAAGATGGCGGCACCGACAGCACCACCGGAAGAACTGATTTGGGGGTGTGGCAGGCCTGGGTCATTGCCAGTTCCAGGCCACCAAACCACTACCCGTTCGGCCAAACTGATCCAAACCAGTAGGAACCCACCACTGCACTGAGTTACTGAGTAACTGCACTGAATTACTATGAACTAGTTTTGCTCTCTTAGGATGTTGCTAGGATAAAATTAAGGGAAATCCCATGCAAGCTTCCTTGAGCTCCTGGAGGAAATGTGAGATAAATATCAATTCAAATAAATATTCTCCTAGTGTTTCACTACGGTGTGAGTCCACTTCCTTGCCATTAAGAAGCTTGAGATACAGCTGTGGATGTTGTGTATATCAAATATATAAGAAACAATTCAGCCAATCCTGCTGTTAGTAACAGTTGGCGAAATGCCAGGTGCAGCATAGTTTATTATTTCTTAATATGTGTTTCTTTAAATGTCTCATCAGGTGGCAGTATCTGGCTAGTCTTATCCAGGCTTGGAAGGTCAGCGGAGCTGGTGAGGATTTGGGTGGGATTTCTAGAAGGAATATCAAAGCAATGGCTAATGGTTGGAAATTTATTTATTTTTAAATGTAAAGAATTGAGTTGGAAAAACTACTTCTATATTGTTGCCCACAAGGAAGGAAGGAAGGAAGGAAGGAAGGAAGGAAGGAAGGAAGGAAGGAAGGAAGGAAGGAAGGAAGGAAGGAAGTGAGGGAGGAAGGGAAGGAAGGAAGGAAGGAAGGAATAGAATGGAATGGAATGGAATGGAATGGAATGGAATAGAATAGAATAGAATAGAATAACAGAGTTGGAAGGGACTTTGGAGGTCTTCTAGTCCAACTCCGTGCTTAGGTAGCAAATCAGACGATTGGTTATAGCTTTGACTAAATTGTAGTTAGCAAATATCATTACTCTAAAGCCAAGCTCTCCAAGCCATGTTTTAGGGAGCCTTTGAAATTCCTTTGAAACTCACGAGGAATTCCAAAAGATGATCAGTAGTGTCAGACAACTTTCTCTGAAAGACAGTTTTCACTAATTTTCAAATGTAGTAATATTAGTTAAGTTAGGTTAGCTCCATCCCTATTAAAGTTCAGGAAACCCCTCAACACCTGTTTAGATCATCAGGCTTGGGAGTACCAGGGAACAGATAGCATTTTAAGGTGGCTTCCCTATTTGTGTGGTTGCTGTAATTTTTAAAATATTTTTGATTCCTAATGATTGTCTATGTTTTTTAATGAATAGAATAGAATAGAACAGCAAGTTGGAAGGGACCTTGGAGGTCTTCTAGTCCAACCCCATGCTTAGGCAGGAAACCCTACACCACTTCAGACAAATGTTTATCCAACATCTTTGTATTGGGTCTTTTTGTTTGCTTTTATATTGTGGTTTTATTGATATGCCACCCAAAATCACTTCTGGTGAGATAGGCAGTTATATAAATTTGACAGATAAATAAAATGTGCAATCGTTTGAGATTTCTCTCTGTTTTGCGTCATGGGTGCTCAGACTTAAACCGCAATGTGTTCATTTATTTGCAGAAACAGCAAATCAACAACATGAAGTCCTGAGTTGGAGGAAGTTCCTAGCATAGAATTTAGAGAGGGAGGGCTTCGCCCTTCGTCCACTGTTGAGTTCTCAGTCTGGATGGGAGCCCCAGTGCCTGCAATTTGCATCACAATAAAACAAATTTAAATGTGAAAGCCATTTGTTCAAACAAGAGTTGTTTTGCCATGTGATGTCGCATCATGCCATGCCATGCCACGTTATACAATCGTACAAACACGGGAAGACGTGGCTAGGGAGAAAGAGTTAACCATTCCCATTCTCATTCTTGTATCAATATCCAAGTCTCACTCTACCCTTCTTGCTTGTGAGTTAGCATAACAACTAAACAAAATTGCACTGTAGGTTACTTGTAGATGGGGCAGAGATTTTCGCCTGGATTTCTCCTCCAAAAGCTTGCTCTTTAAAAGAAAGGGTCCTGGAGACATTTATTCACTGATACTCCAAATGTATCCAAATTCATGAGAAGGTGGGTGTTTTTTTTATAGATTCAGCAAAAAAGATGTTCATATATTTATTAGTTAAGAATTTTCTTCTACATTAGGCATATAAGGTAAAGGTTCCCCTCGCACATATGTGCTAGTCGTTCCTGTCTCTAGGGGCCAGTGCTCATCTCCATTTCAAATCCGAAGAGCCAGCATTGTCCAAAGATGTCTCCGTGGTCATGTGGCCAGCATGACTAAATGCTGAAGACACACGGAATGCTGTTACCTTCTCACCAAAGGTGTTCCCTATTTTTCTACTTGCATTTTTTACATGGCTTTGAACTGCTAGGTTGGCAGAAGCTGGGACAAGTAATGGGAGCTCACTCAGTTACGCGGCCCTAGGGATTCTGCCGAACTGCTGATCTTTCTGATCGACAAGCTTAGCGTCTTAGCCACTAAGCCACCATGTCCTAGTTAGGATATAACTAGTTAGCATATAACCAGTAGTAAATAACCTATCTTGGATCAACCCCAATGCTTTTTTGTTTTAAATTTTCACTTTGCAAAGTATTTGGAAAGTGAGATAGTTTGAGACGAGAGGACAAATGATTTAATTAAAGGAACAAAGACGTGTTAAACAGTATGTACTTCCTTTCACGATAATGTCTGCATGCATCTGAAATCAACACTTAAAGCCTTCTGACAGAATTTTTATGCACTTTACTGTTCATTAGGAAATAGCAGAAATGTGTCATGTGAGAATTTACATTTATGAAGATCTTTTAATGATTTATAATTTATCTTCCATTCACTGGGTCCCAGAAAACAGTAATCCTGACCCACTGTAATTCAAGCATTATTTACTGAGTTGACAGAAACAATGTCTCTCATTGTCTCTCATTCACTATCTTCAAAACAATTTGATATGCCTATATACTGTATATACATATTATATTCAAAGCTTTAGCAGAGACTATGGCTGGTTTAATTTCTCGCAGAACATGGAGAAACAAAGAAAAGAAGTAATACCTGTACACAAAGCTCTGGAAATCATTACTGAAAATAAGACCTACTGACTTCATCAGGACTTACTTCTACATCAGTCTTGGGATTCAAATAATACTCATATTTTAAATATACATTTAAGAGGTTATATAGAAGTAGGAGCTCAATGTAAAATATATAATGCCATATTTTGATGTATGAATTATCACTTTAAAGTTTAATCTCTGAGATAATAATGATTAATACTACAATATTCTTTTGTAGATTTAATACAAGTTTTGGTTCCTATCTTCCATAGCTCACATTCACCCCTTTCTTCTTGAAATATCTATAGCTTTCAGCACTAATTTCAGATTCCCATGTACTAATGTTATAATGGAGATTTCTCCACCTCCCTGATTTTGATTTTTTGATACTTACTGAGGTATAGATAGGGATCTTGCAAGCATAGTTCTTAATTTTTGCAACCTGGTCAGAAAGTGTATATTACCTGTTTTATTTACACACACACACACACACACACACACACACACACACACAAACACACACAAACACACACACACACACACACACACACCTATTGCAGCTCTCAGGCCTATAGCAATCTGCCTCCCATAATCAGTTTTAGATCTTGGCACATTAACATTAACAAACCAGGTTTGCACGAAGGACCTATTTGCCTTCTGCAGTGGAAAAAAAAATGAACGTAAATACACCAGTGCCAAATTATGAACATATTTATTTATACAACAAAGTACACCAATTTCCCTGCCTTAACTCAGAGAGACTTTTGCCAATTAAGGCAAATGTAACATTGTGAGGTTCATGTTCTATTTAGCGTTCTCTTCTAGCCTCTAAACGCAGCATTTGGAAAGGATTGGGCAGAGTTGAAGGCTGCCCTTGAGCTTGTACATGTTTTTTACATTATTTTTTCTTTATCTGTAGTTCTGTATTGGAAAAAGTTTAAGGGATATAAAACAAAATGGGGGAAGGGAGCAGAAATCTAACAGGACCTGTAGGAGATAAGCTAAAGGAATGATGAAGTAAAAAAAAAAACAGGAAAACATATAATAAAGCTTATTTCTGATAAGTATGGAGTTGACTGAAGGTCACACATATCAATATCAAAATAATGTAAATGAGAAGAATAGCAGAATTGATATGTAAACATTTTAAACTAAAGGAGAAAACAATATAGGAATGTTGAGGAAAGAGTCAAGGGCTGGCTTTTCAAAGGAAGTTTTAAAAATGAACTGAAATAAAAGGATGCAAAGGGAATCAGTGGGAGAAACAATTCAAAGTAAAATGGGCAAGAAAGAAAAATAAAGAGAAACATAACACTCTTGAAACATAGCAACCCAGGTATTTTGGAAAGAAAATTCAAGCCTGAAATGAATAGAAATTAAACATCAAATCAAAGAATAGAGTTATTTTAGGGAAAGGAAAAATGTCCATTTAAAAGTCAAATTTTGAGCTGCTTCTTGGATTTGGGTTTGACATTTAGGAAAAGAATGGATTCTGTGTCTCTCCACAGCTATTTTCAAGACACAATTGCTCTAAAATAATAAAAAAATACTTTATATTTCAGCTATATATTCCATGTGCAACCTTGTAAAGCAAAATTATTGCTTTAAATCATGCACAGAAATCATGACAATGCTTATGACACACATTTCAGATTGTTTTCATCAGGTTTTTATCACGTTCAGATAAAGGTGACTCTATCAAATATTCAGTGAGAGTATCTAAATAATACTCAGAGAGAAGACAGTACTGGATTAAGACCAACAAACTGAAAATCAGTGTACACAACATTTAGTTTATTGTGCAGCCCTCACAATTTGATGGATTGGGTTGCATGATTCTCATTCATCAGGTGCTAAAGGTGTTCTTAAATCTGAACCTGTTTTGGGAGCAATTCTCATTAGTTAAAACTGAAATAAACAAAAATAACTTGTTGCATGTATACATGGATTAATAATATCCCAATAATATTGCTACAATATAGTGACCATAACACTGCTTTCATGATTTCTTCAGAAAATGTAGCTAAAACAATATAATATACTTAGATTATTGGTTATCTAATGAAGTGATGAGGTTAATGAAGTGGATGTATTTATCAGTTTGGAAAAAATGGGCTGCAAATCCATTTCTTTAATATAATCCAGTTTGCCCCTTCAAAGACTAAATGCTTTGATATAACATTATTTATTATGTAACTACTGACATCGAAAGGTGGGAAGACAGAAGTATTATCCAATGAGAGCAGCCTCCAATCCAGACTGAAATGCATTGTAAACTGTAATCTGTCAGAATATTTCAATCCAACATGAGCAAAATAAAGGAGTAATTCAAGCAGTGAGTGTGAATATACCTTTTCTGAAAGCGGCTTTTTACATTCACTACAACTACTGTATAATCAAATAGGTTGAAAGTTATAGCAATAAATCTCATTAAAACTTTGATGAAATATTCCATTCTACTGATGTTGATACATCCATTGTGATTTATGATGGTGGTATTAGAAACGAAGGGCCTTATTAAACCATTTGAGATCGTATCAATATTCTTGCTTGCCTCCTTTTCCTCCAGAATTCCAAGTATTCAGAACTATTGCTTGTGAGATATTGCCATCAGATGTTGAAAGAGACAGTTGACACCTACTATGACCACAGGGTGAGAACATCCATGTAGGACACCTTACAGGATGAGATGGAAGAAACAAAGGAGGGTTTTACAGATCAATGGTTATCACAATGTAAAATACAGTGGGGTGGCTGGGAATTAATGGCACTTGCAATTAACTCCAATTAAAGTGGTTAGAATGCAGTATTTTACGCAAACTCTGCCCACAGGCAGGAGTTCGATCCTGTCCAGCTCAAGGTTGATTCAGCCTTCCATCGTCCTAAGGTCGGTAAAATAAGTACGGAGATTGTTAGGGGCATTACACTGAGTCTGTAAATTGCTTAGAGATTGCTATGAAGTACTATGAAGCACTATATAAGTATAAGAGCTATTGCTATTGCTAACTTTCAAGGAGGACTCCATGAGAATAATGAGCTACTTAGTTTGCCAGTGTTCTAAAATTTGGTACAGTATTTAAAACTTATCTATATTTGGTGTACTTTCAGTGAAACATTTGGACTGGCTTGTAGATTTATTTGGCTTTTATCTGACTTTGTTTCCAAGTTAACTTGGATCTGGGACTTGTACATTTTGGCTAACTAAAGTACACAACTGCTTTAAGATAATATTTCTACTTAAACATGTACTTGTGCATTATACTTTGGAAGGAATCCTGGCTATCAACGCTCCAAGCAGCTTTGCCTGAGATACTGTTGGTGTTATTTATGGTAAATTGTAGCTACCGTGCTTGGAGCATCATTGCCAGATGGAGGTAAGGAAAGCAACATGCTCTAAATTTCATTCCCCTGGTGCTGCATAGGCTGGTATCAATCCATTTGGTAGATAATATGCAAATACTACAACCAATAGAGTAGTGGGGGCAGGGGGTAGTCTTATAAAATTAATGTAAATTCCAATCCCAACAGAGATTTGAAATAGCAATAGCAGTAGCCCTTACACTTATATACTGCTTCATAATGCCTTTACAACCCTCTCTAAATGGTTTACAGAGTCAGCCTATTGCCCCCAACAATCTAGGTCCTCATTTTACCCAACTCGGAAGGATGGAAGCCTGAGTCAAACTTTGAGATTTGAACTGCCGAATTGCAGCTAGCAGTCAGCTAAAGTAGCCTGCAGTGCTGCATTCTAACCACTGCTCCACCTCAGCTCTCTCTTTATAAAAGGTATATATGATTGTGATATCATTGAACTTTGATTAGAAGAGGAGAGAATCAACCAGTTGCTAAACCTGTAGGATCGCACCCCTGAGTAAAACCACACCCAGAAGCACATATAAAAAGCAGTTCACTTCCCAAAACAGTATAGAAATTTCCAACAGAAGTTCTGTACAGATACAGAACCCAGATGTGTGAAAGAAAGAGATCCAAAATTATGTCTCATTGCTTACCTGAAATAAAGGGACAACTGAAATATATTTAAGATATATATTTTTACATAATATATCTTAAATTTAGGCCAATTGCTTTTCAAAAGAAATCAGTAAATTCTGTAACAATTGGAATGAAACAGATTTGCCAGTTCAAAATTGCAAAAGGTTTCAAATTATTTAATGGATTTATCTGTATGATATAACAAGCCTTAGTTTTCATGAAGACATATGTTTGCAGTAGTGTTCATAGACAACTACAAAAGAATGATGCTGCAATAACAGCCTAATGATACAATCCCACAAATACTATGATTATATAATATTAGGACAGCTGATGCAGGTCTATAAATCACAGCATTCATGTTATTAGGTTATAACACATACCATTTGTCTTTCCTTGCCATCCTTTGACCTCCCTTATGGACGCCCATGGACTTTTGCCGTCCTCCAATCAATGTAACTTACTAATTAATAAGAAAGGCTTGTGGTATGAATCCAAAGAGGTAGCTGAATCCAAAGAAATAATACTTCAGAGTAACAAATTCTCATTTCAACATATCCAAAAGGACAGTGAAACTGGCTTCAACCTTGTGCCAATCAACAAAATGTGACATAGTTAAAGACATAAGCTAACAGTGTATGCACCTTTATGACTCCTTTTTTGTGGTTTAGCAGACATGAAAACAATTCCTGTGATTGTTCCATTGTTCTTATGCTTCTGAAGAAGCTCTCAGCCCAAATATTCATGAATTTGATGACGAAGTAGATCCTAATTGATACATATAGTACATTAATCCACAAGACGAAGTATGCTGTTGAAAACAAAGTTGCCAACCTCTTTCCCCATCTCTACTAAAATAATAAACTTCAGTAAAAAAAAAAATAAGTCATCTTCTAAGGACATACCATACAATAAATTTTGCAGCCTCAATAAAATGATTATCACAGCTTATTCAACAAATTATAGCTCATAAGTCCAAAACACAAGGGATTCTTTCATACAAATAGTTTTTATTTGTGGTTTTTTAAGTCAGGGGACTAGGAAGAACTTGCATTATTAAAATTAATGCAAATTTGGATGGATGGATAGGTGGATAGTTGATAGATAGATAGATAGATAGATGATAGATAGATAGATAGATAGATAGATAGATAGATAGATAGATAGATAGATAGATAGAGGTAGGTAGGTAGGTAGGTAGGTAGGTAGGTAGGTAGGTAGGTAGGTAGATAGATAGATAGATAGATAGATAGATAGATAGATAGATAGATAGATGATAGATGGATGGATGGATGGATGGATGGATGGATGGAGGTAGGTAGGTAGGTAGGTAGGTAGGTAGGTAGGTAGGTAGATAGATAGATAGATAGATAGATAGATAGATAGATAGATAGATGATAGATAGATGATAGATAGATAGATAGATAGATAGATAGATAGATAGATAGATAGATAGATAGATAGATAGATAGATACTGTAGATCTATGTATGTATGTATGTATGTATGTATGTATGTGTGTGTGGGTGGATGGATGGATGGATGGATGGATACAGGGGTGGTTTCCTGTATTATTAAAATTGTTCTATGCATGCACAGAACTAAAAAAACAAGATGGTGATGGCAGCGACTGGGGAACAGGTTCAGGGGCGTGGCAGGCCTGGGTCACTGCCAGTTCCAGTGAACCAGGCTGCCATACCATACTGGTAGGAACCCACCACTGGATAGATAGATGAGAGCAAGAGAGATGGCTAGAGATAGATAAATGGATGGATGGATGGATGGATGGATGGATGGATGGATGGATGGATGGAACGTAGCTTTTCTTAGCTATATTTCAACAATATATTCCTTTGAAACGCACAGCAGTATAGTGCAGTGTAGCAGACACAGGTTTGTAACAAGATGATGTCCATAATATTTTAAGCACCATTTTAATTTTTTTTAAGTAGATAAACTAGATACAAAAATTAATCTACAAAAGCAGCCAATATTTTAAACGTGGTGTATGCCAAAACTTTACATTAAAACAGTGAAGAAAATTTTAAACAACAATACCAAACATATCTTATAAATCTTAATGGTAAGTTTATGAACAGGATCTCTGATGACAGTGTCAACATCCTCCTAGGTGGACTCTTTGCTCCGAGGCCTTAGTCAAAATAGCAAAACAAAAGCAGCTGGTATTGAATCGGTGTAATGAGCCTGTCTACTAGAGTAGTGAGCAATCTTTTGGCAACCAGAAGTTTCACTTGGCATTTCTTGAATGGACAAAGGCTTTTGATAACGATCTTTAAAGCGCTCCATGGCTCAGGACCTAGTTACTTGCGGGATCGCATCCTGCCCCATACATCCCTGCGACCAATCCGCTCGCACAGAGAGGGCCTCCTCCAGGTGCCGTCCACCAGACAGTGTCGAGGGGCGGCGCCTAGGAGCAGAGCCTTCTCTGTGGCGGGCCCAGCCCTGTGGAATGACCTCCCTCCGGATATTAGGAATACCTCTGACCTCCGCTCCTTTCGTGTAAAGCTCAAGACCCACCTTTTTCAAGTTGCTGGCCTGGCTCAACTTTGATCCAACTATATCGCTCCTGACGGGTTTTTTATTTGGGGTATTTTAATTGCATTCAATTTATTTAGGGGTTTTTAAACATTGGTGTTTTTACTTGTTTTTATCTATCAGTTCACCTCCTCCTTGTATATGTCATGTATATGTCTTGGTATATGTTTTGTTATATGTATGTCGATATATTTATTTCCTATGTTTTGTTGTACGCCGCCCCGAGTCCTTCGGGAGAGGGTGCGGCTAAGAAATAAATATTTATTATTATTATTATTATTATTATTATTATTATTATTATTATTATTATTATTATTATTATTATTATTACACTGGATGGACTAATCATGCAAAATTATTTTTCCCCTTGTTTTTGAAGTGGGGGGGGGGATTTCAGCATTTTCCTTTCCTCATTTTAACCAATAAAATCTCCGTCAACTCAAGCTCACCTCTTAGTGGCCATGCTTGTGGTTTATTTGAAAATGTAAATAGCTTGCCACAACCACCACCTACTACTACTACTACTACTACTACTACTACTACTACTACTACTACTACTACTATTCCAATTACAGTCTGATTACAACCCTGGATTTCCTGGCAGGGTACTAAACAGGTTTGAGCCTGCTAGGCTTTTCAGTAACAACCAAGGTCAATAAAGTGCTACATTCAGCCCTGGACTCCAAGGCTGCCATCCTGATTAAGCTCTAACAAGGATTTAGGCTGCCAAAGGCTGCACTGCATTGCTAATGTTTCCATTTCCGTGGTGGCACAGTGGTTAGAATGCAGTATTGCAGGCTACTTCTGCTGACTGCCAGCTGACTGCAATTTGGCAGGCTCCCCAGGTTCAAGACTGACTCAGCCTTCTAGCCTTCCAAGGTGGGTAAAATGAGGACTCAGATTGTTGGGGGCAATATGCTGATTCTGTAAACCACTTAGAGAGGGCTGTAAAGCACTGTAAAGTGGTATATAAGTGCTATTGTTATTGATATCTTCAAAGGCAATATATATAACAGCACATAAATTAGGAGAACAGGACAAGAAGAGTCATCCAGCATTTGGGCAGCCATCTATTGAGTTCAGCATAAGAAAATAAAGGCAGTAATCTCATCCTATTGAAGTTCCTAGAAACATGCAATTGAATTCTCCCTGTGATCCAGAATTACTAGGTAAGCATTATGACATTATGACTAATAGCCACAAATAGCTTTATCCTCCATGAAGCTATTGAATCTCCTTGCATGTATTCATTAATTTTATTTCAATATCTGTAGAATAACTTGGTGAACAACATATTTTAAAGTCACCTAAATGGGTGACCATCAACCAAGAGGGATCATTTAATCCTGGTAGAGCATAGTTAAAGTACATAGTCATATTGATTACATTTTTGATAACACTATGTTATCTAAAGGCCCTAACAGTAATGTTTACAAAATTATAAAGTGTTTTATCTACTTAGTTATCTTTTTTTTTTTTTGCAAACTGCAAGTCAAGTCTCTATGATTATATATGCAAATGAAGTTAAAAATCACAAATCTAAGTACTTCAATATGACTTATTTATGGATCAACTGAAAATAAAACTTTTAAAATTCTTTTTCAAGATGAGACTGAATATTGCAGTAGAATGGAATACATTATATTGTGGATTTGGGAAACACTTTTCCTTGAGCAGATAAGTTCCATTCTTTTCTTGCTTAACTTTTTGCTCCATTCCAGAGCCAAGAATAACTGGAAGTAGTAGAAAAATGCCACTGTATGCTGATAATCTCCATTATAAAAGATATTTTGGCCTAATCAACATATTGTTCCTGCTGGAAGATATGATACTGGAAAGCGGACAGTTTTGATGTATGCTTTCAGAATGGCAGCATGATTATGGGAAAAAATGAAAAGGCAGGAAATCATGGTGCCCGAAGAAAACAAAATTGCATATGAGTTAAATTCCCTAACTGCACAAGCCAAAAAGCATAATATACTTGGCTTGTCCAACTATTTACATTGGGACAGCCATGTTAGTCTTTTTTTTTTCTTTCAAAGATAACAAAAAATAAAGAAAAACACACAAGCAATTTTGTGCATTCAAGTGAAATAGAAAACAGAAAAACTATAAGCAGATGACTGCTTAGAATATGTTTGCTTAGCACAGCTGCCTTAGAATAATTTCAGAGAAGCCAAGGTCAGTTTAAGATAGCTCTGTCATCATATGCCAAAGTTGTAGGCCTGGAGACCTTTGGAAAAGTGCTGAACTAGCCGAAATACATTTACATCGACCCCAATACATTTAAATCTGTCACGCACAAACCAACAGGAGATCCAAGTAGTATTCCAGATCAAAGTAAGGCCTTAGTTATCCCACCAAGCTGTGAGAAGTTATTATTCCTTGGTCAGAAATCTTCAGTTGCATATGAAAGGCATGTTCATTTTAGAAGGTGGAGGAGGAGATTCAGATATTAATCAAAAATCAGGACTGGCTGCTCTGAAAATGTTTCTAAGCAAATAATTTGTAAGATTCAGAAGTAGTTTTTGCATAAGAATATTGCGCAAGTGATTACAAGCCAGATAATGGTTGAATAAACTTTTGCAAATTATTTCATAATCAATGTTTTGGATTTTTATTTTGAAATGTTTGTACATATTTATGTGAATAGTTTAAAATATCCACTTTTAATATTTATTTTTAAAAGTAAAATTAAAGTGCTATTAAATCAGCTTCTAGGTTAGATAAATCAAATTAACAGTCATCCTCAACCGATATCAGCATGAATCTATACCACTGACATTCCACTGAAATGAACTAGGCTTGGGCTATTCATCATTTGTTGTAATACTGATTTAAGGGAGTGTAACCTAATCTAATACAACCCACAGTTCATGGTCCTCATAATATCATCCTGGTATATGTTTTAGTACACGTCATATCTCACATGTTTTGTAAGGATTTTTTTAAACAAAGCAAATAAATGTTTACCTGATTACATGTCATTCATTCATTCATTCATTCATTCATTCATTCATTCATTCATTCATTCAATTAATTAATTTCTATGGCTACCCATATCATAGCTGTGACTCTGGGTAGCATAAAGGTAAAGGTTTCCCTCGCACATATGTGTTAATTGTTTCCGACTCTAGGGGGCGGTGCTCATCTCCGTTTCAAAGCTGAAAAGCCAGTGCTGTCCAAAGATGTCTCCGTGGTCATGTGGCTGGCATGACTAAATGCCGAAGGCACACGGAATGCTGTTACTTTCCCACCTATTTTTTTACTTGCATTTCACATGCTTTCAAACTGCTAGGTTGGCAGAAGCTGGGAGAAGTAATGGGAGTTCATTCCATTATAGCAGTGCTAGGGATTCGAACCGCCAAACTGCTGACCTTTCTAATCAACAAGCTCAGCATCTTAACCATTGAGCCACCATGTCTGGATAGCATACAAGCACTTAAAAACAGTGGACATCTATGATGTCCAAAGTAAACAGCATGTCCCAGTCATAAATACCACATGGACAGATGAAGAGTAGATGGGAATTGCACATAGATTTTAAATAATATGGATAGCCAAGGATTTTTCCAATGGCTATTAACCATTAGGCATGGCAGCTTCATAACAAGTTATTTCTCTGTTCCTTCTACCTTCATATTACTTTGACTATCAATGGAGGGAATAATATATAACACAATAATATATAACACAATCTAAATGGCTTCTGTTTACCTCGCTACAAATTGTTGTGAGTCAAAATTCCTGAAGCCACTCATGATGAAGTTATGGTACATTCAAGTTTCGATTCTGAAAGACTAGCTGGCCTGATGGAATCATAGAAATTAATTTCTGGGTGAACATGATACCAGATAGCTTGGAAATCTGATTTCCTAAATTTGCTTTCATGCTGAATGAGAACTGAGTTTTGCTATCCATGTGCAGCAGTGTTTTTTAAACTTGACAATGTTAAGGTGTGTGGAATTGAATTTTCCCAGATTTCCCCAGTTAGTATGCACTTCGTGTTGCCAATTTTGAAAAGCACTGCTATAGACATTGCAGACTTTAGTCTGCCTAAGCAGCTCTGGCTTAAAATTCATAACATGCTTTTCTTACATATATTAACCAGAATCTGTTTAGAAAATTAGTAAAACTCCTAAAACAAATACAGTAGTCCTCAAATACAATCGTATTGGAAGCTGGAAATTTTGTTGGAGAAGATTTGAACTCAGGGTTGAAATGAGGAGTCCTTGGTGCTCTCTGAACTTGCTTGTTTTCTTGCAGACATTTCATTATCCTAACTAGGTAATATCATGAGGGTTAGTAAGGAGTACTTGTTGCTGTCAGTTTATATTCAGGTATCTTGCTTGTCTGTGTGGGGCGGTCTTAGGGATACTTTGGTTGGCTCTTTGGCAGTTTCTTGATTAGGGTATTGCTTACTTGATTGTTGATTTGAAGTTGATCTCTATGCTGATCTGAGTGTGTTAACTCCTCGAGGCTACGACACCATTGACTATCATTGCAGGCCTCTGATTGGTTGAGACGCGGGCAGCCAGCTGGCGGGAAAATGCAGCCATTCTGTGGTTCAGCATCTGACAGCTCTAGTATAAAAAGGGCTGTCAGCTGTCAAATGCTGCTGTTTGCCGGGTCGAGGTTCGCCTTACATTTTGCCGTGTTATACTGTTAATAAAGGTTGTGTTAGCTTCAACCTGCCTTGCCTCAGTTCCTGTCTGCCTCATTCTCCCTACAGAACACTGGTGATGAAGGTGGGATCAGGACTGAGGTAAAGAAAAAGCGAAGTCACTAATAAGAGCTGCCTCAAGTCACAGGTGACGAGAAGTCGCTCCAAGGCTAATTCCTCAAGTTCCGTCCTTCTAAGGATGGCTAATCTATTGGCATTCAGCCCAGCCACTGAAACACGGGATGCCTACCTCGAGCGGTTCGAGTGCTTCCTGGAGGCAAACGACTTCACCGGTTTGTCCAGTGGCTTTAAAAGAGGATATTTTCTCAGCGCATGTGGACATGAGATGTTTGGAACAGCCAGGGTGTCAACACCTAAGGCGTTTCCATGACTGGGTTTCCTGAAGCTCGGGCCCCCCAAGCACCCCTCCCCCGATGTTTGAGTTGCTTGGAGGGAAAATCAGGCAACAAGAGATTGATTGCAGCTGGAGGTGTGCGGCAAAACTCAGAAGCAGAAGCAAGAGAAGACAAGTACTGGTGGAAATTCCCTTGCCCTAGTCCAAAGCCCCAGATGGAATCCCGACGGAGTGCAAAAGAGCAACAGGGGGAGGAAATGATGGGAGGGACACATCCCTAAGTTATAGACCTGTACTCAAATTGCTTTGTTTTTATACAGGTCACTTTCAGGAAGTGAGGGGAGCTGGATGTCAACGCCTAAGGCATTTCCATGACTAATATCACCTTGAGAAGGGGAGGGAAATGCCATGCATACTTTTGGCCAGAGTAAAAGTCTCATATTTCTGTACTGGGAAGGGAATGCGCATGTCCAGAACCCTGCCATAACGTCCTGTTGGAGAATGGGATTGATGACCTCAGCCAGAGGGGAGGGGGCACAGGGGTAAAGGTCAGATGCCATTAAGTGTGATTTAGTTTCAGCTACACAGAAGTCCGTGCCAAGATGTTAGTCCTAATAAACGAATGGGGGTTTTTTTTGTCTCGGGGCTCGTAAATTAATTAGGGCAACTCTTGGAACCTTCACATAGGGTTTTAGCAGCCCCTCAAACCGTCCATTCGATGCCTTGGGAGACTCTTGGAGAAACTTAAAAATCATTACTCTCCATCTCCCTCATGCATAGCCAGACATTATGCGTTTAGGCAGAGGACCCAGAGAGAACGGGAATCTGAGCGATTTCATGGCTTCCTTCAGAACAGCAGCCCTGCACTGTGACTTTCCTGTGCTGGATGATGCCCTGTTAGAACAGCTGGTCTGTGGTATCAAAGATATCATACTTCAGCGACACTTGCTGACATGAAAAGAGTTGAGCCTTCAGGCAGCCGCGGATGAAGCCACGGCATATGAAATGTCGGACAAATCCACCACAGAAATTCAGAGATTTCTGCCACCGGCCACCCATGCCAGCAGGGGCCATGCTGTCCATCATGAAGAAGATGACAAAGAAGACTTTTTAGATGAGGAAGAAGAGATTAGCTGCCTCAAACTGGCCACCAGGAAAAAACGGACTCAGGCTGATTTTTTTTACCTCAGGCAGGTTGCCTGAGTTGTGGCGGGAACCATGCAAGGTCAGTCTGCAGGTTCAAAGCTGTAATATGCCATCAGTGTGACAGGAAAGGACATTTAACCAAGGTCTGCAGAGTGGCCATGCCAATTGCTGATCAACCTCTGGAGCGTGCCTTGTCTAGACAATTCGTAAAAAGACTTCCCAAACAAGGCGAAGACTGCTTTGCCATCGCAGGTGACCAGCAGCACCCTGATTGGGCTATCAGCCATGTGTCCCTGAGATATACCTGACTGTGCACATAGAGGGAGAGCCCTGCAAGATGGAAGTGGACACTGGCTCTTCCAAATTCCTGGTCTCTTGGGCTACTATCAAATGGATAGTGCCCAGCCTGACCAAAGTTCAAGTCAGGCAGTGCCCACTTCGCCTCAGAGACTACCAAGGACAGCCAATACCCATTGTGGGTTGTGGCACATTCACCATAGCCAGCAATAACTTCCAGGGGCCTCTTTCCCTCATCATTGTAGACGGCCATCTGCCCAACCTCCTGAGGCTTGACTGGTTCTCTGCATTGGGGCTCAACATCTCCGGCATCCACTCCGTTGTTCCAGATTCCTTCACCATGCTGGCCAGCGAGTTCATGGATGTATTTGACAACAAGCTTGGTAAATATAATGGGACCCCCATTTCTTTTAACTTGGATCCCTAGGTGGCACCAATACGTCTAAAACCCAGGAGAGTGCCTTTTGCTCTTCGGCCCAAAGTAGATTTAGAGCTAGATAAATTAATAGCACAAGGAGTGTTCAAAGCAGTAGACCACTCCCCCTGGGAGACCCACATAGTAATACCTATTGAGCAGGATGGTAGTATTAGAATTTGCGGGGATTTTAAATGCACCATTAATAAAAGGGTGCAAGCCAATCCTTACCCAGTGCCAGTGGTTCAACATCTGCTCCATTCCTTGGGCCAGGGAAACATTTTTGCCAAGTTAGACTTGGCACAAGTGTACCAGAAGCTCCCGGTGGACAAAGCCACTGCCATGGCTCAAACCATCATAACCCACTGGGGAGCTTTCAAATGTAAATGCTTGCAATTTGGGGTCAGTGTAGCCCCAGGTGTTTTCCAGAGCCTAATGGAGTGGATGCTCCAGGGGCTGCCAGGGGTGGTACCCTATTTCAATGATGTGCTTATATCCGCTTTGGATCAAGCTAAGCTCATCACATAAATTAAGAGCAGTCATGACCTGTTTCCATCAAGCGGGGCTGAAATTCAAACAAGAAAAGTGTAGGATAGGGGTCCCCAGTGTAGAATTTTGGGGGTATCTAATTTTGGGGGGATCACCAGACTCCTCAGATTTTGTCTCCAAGAATGTCCAGATGGACAATGTTTCTAGCGGCATATAATTATCAGCGACAATATAGGCCAGGAAAAAACTTGGGGCACGCTGATGTCCTCAGTCGCTGCCCTCTACCAACACCTGTTTTGGACCCAGCTCCTACAGTTTCAGTCCTCTTAATTGAATAGTTGACCATGCCAGTATCCACCCGGGATATTGCCAGGCTCTCTGCCACAGACCCCATATTGGCCCAAGTTTTGGACTGGGTGCGCAGGGGGTGGCCACAGGGGCTAGTAGATCCTGAGTTTCACCCCTATGATAGCATGAGCTGTCTGTCCTTAATGGGTGCCTGTTATGGGGCAATAGGGTGGTAGCTCCCCAAAAGCTTAGGTCGCCAATTTTAAGTTGCCTACACACTGCTCATGCATTGTGCGCATGAAGGCTTTGGGCAGAAGCTACATGTGGTGGCCCAAGATTGAGCAGGAAATAGAAAACTGGGTAGCCACCTGCGAGCAGTGCCAGCAATCTAGACTGGCTCCCCCTTCTGTGCCCATCAGGGAATGGGACATGCCCTGGGCTCCATGGGCATGAGTCCATTTGGATTTCACCGACCCGTTCTTATACAATACAATACAATACAATAGCAGAGTTGGAAGGGACCTTGGAGGTCTTCTAGTCCAACCCCCTGCCTAGGCAGGAAACCCTATACCGTTTCAGACAAATGGCTATCCAACATCTTCTTAAAGACTTCCAGTGTTGGGGCATTCACAACTTCTGGAGGCAAGCTGTTTCACTGATTAATTGTTTTAACTGTCAGGAAGTTTCTCCTCAGTTCTAAGTTGCTTCTCTCCTTGATTAGTTTCCACCCACTGATTCTTGTTCTACCCTCAGGTGCCTTGGAAAATAGTTTGACTCCCTCTTCTTTGTGGCAACCCCTGAGATATTGGAACACTGCTATCATGTCTCCCATAGTCCTTCTTTCTATTAAACTAGACATACCTAGTTCCTGCAACCGTTCTTTATATGTTTTAGTCTCCAGTCCCCTTATCATCTTTGTTGCTCTTCTCTGCACCTCTTTCTAGAGTCTCCACATCTTTTCTACCTTGTGGTGACCAAAACTGAATGCAGAATTCCAAGTGTGGTCTTACCAAGGCATTATAAAGTGTTATTAAGACTTCATGTGATCTTGATTCTATCCCTCTGTTGATGCAGCCTAGAACTGTGCTGGCTTTTTTTGGCAGCTGCTGCACACTGCTGGCTCATATTTAAATGGTTGTCCACTAGGACTCCAAGATCCCTTTCACAGTTACTACTGTAGAGCAAGGTACCACCTATACTGTACCTGTGCATTTCGTTTTTGTTGCCTAAATGTAGACCCTTACTCTTTTCACCATTGAATTTCATTTCATTAGATAGTTAGTGCCCAATGTTCAAGTTTGTCAAGATCCTTCTGTATCTTAAGCCTGTCTTCTGGAGTGTTGGCTATTCCTGCCAGCTTGGTGTCATCTGCAAATTTGATGAGTTCCCCATTTATTCCCTCATCCAAATCACTGATGAAGATGTTGAAGAGTACTGGGTCTAAAGCAGAGCCTTGGGGTACTCCACTTCATCCTCCCTCCATGTAGATACAGTTCCATTGAGGACTACACGTTGAGTGCGGTTGGTCAGCCAGTTACGAATTCATCTGGTGGTGATGCTGTCTATTCCACATTCTTCTACAGTCAGTCCCGCGGTGGTCAAGTTTCCCGCCGACTCAGCTGCACAGTCTCCTGATGTTCCACAGGACTCTCTGCCAGTGGCTCCTCCTTTGGCCACCGCCCCTGAACTAAGGCAATCTCGGCGGAGCTGATGCCGACCGGTGTATTTGGCTGACTATGCAGTGATCATTAAGCAAACATAGTGGTTGTACAGCAAATGCCGCCATTGTTAAGCAAACCCTTTGTCTGCAGTAGGCATTATTTTGCAAAAATAAAGGCAGGTTTCCAATTTTTTAAAATTGTAATTTTTAAATTACAGATGTAAATGCATTTAATTATGGACCGGTTGCCAAGTGCCCAAAATGCAGTCATGTAACTGGGGGAGGAACAGGACCTTCAGAATCTTGAGTACAGGTTGTAAGGACTTTTAGGGGGGGATCCACTGTAACTTTAAACGGTTGGTAAATGACCAGTTGTAAGTCAAGTACTATTTGTGTATAGCAGTAGCAAAGGCGACATCAGAAGAAAGGCTTCTTGGGTGGCAAGAAGAGAAAAATGTCCATGTTCTGATTTATGTCTTTGTTGCCCTAGCCTGAGGTTATCATGAATAAATCACCCCAAACCACACCAAATACTAAAAACATGAGAAACAGATCACTCCTAATCGTGTAAGCTCTGCTAAAATCCCTTACTGAAAGCCATGCTAAATGTACCTCTTGTCATATTACACAGGGCTAGAGTTGTAAATTAGAGAAAAACCTCATCTCTAGTGTCTGCATTTCCGAGAGAAGAGAGTTGTTACTAATCTGAGGAAACTTCAACCGGGTGGAGATATTTGAAATCTTCCCCTTCCCTTGCAATCTTGATAATGTTGCTCTACAATTGCAGCATTAATTTTCTTAGTTAATGAGTGCCTGAAACTTACAAGGAACAAAAAATGTAAAAGATACAACAATATATCTTAACACATAGTCCTTCACTTAAATCAGAACTTCTGGTTAGCTACATACATTTTTCCACACTGTCTTCCTGGTATTTTATTAGAATACTTTTGCCTTCTAGTAGTTCTGAAGTGATACTTTAGAACAGTGTTTCTCAAACTTGGCGACTTTAAGTCCTGTGGACTTCAACTCCCAGAATTCCCCAGCCAGCTATGCTGGCTGGGGGATTCTGGGAGTTGAAGTCCACAGGACTTAAAGTCGCCAAGTTTGAGAAACACTGCTTTAGAATATGAAGTTTCTGTATGCAGAAAAGATGTAGAGTAGTCACAATCCTTCTATCTTACATTCAAGGGTTCCTTTATTCTTTACTGGCTCTTCTTTTATAACCTTCCAAAAATCTAGAGATAAATAAACATTGGACTTATATAAAAATATAGTATTGCATATATTGTAGGGGGGAAATGCCATTGGAAATATAATCCTTCAGAGTAAACTGTTATGCTACTTATTTCTTCATAAAGTCGAAAGACGATAAGGCCTGCTGTCTCTATGTGAAACCAAATGTTTACAAATACTCAAACCCATAAATTTGAAGGGGAAGCAGAATACAGAATATTCTTGTTAATGCAGAACATTTTCTGGTAATTTTATAGTCTAATTTTCAGCGGTTCCCTGCAGAATGAATGCAGTTCTGAAGGCAATTTTATAAAGTACTTTGTGGATAACTATTATCTGCTAATTATTAGAAATTGCATGTTGTTGTTAATTGCATAAATAAATTGTTTTATCTGAAAGCCATTAAAAAAATGTTTGGCGATTGAAGCATATATGGTTTTGATGTTCCTGTATAAAGCATTTAACTCTGAAATAATGACATGGTGCTTTAAACCAATGTCCTAGACTAATGCATTATAAGAGTGCTCTATTTATTTATTTTGCTTTTGTCTTACTAGGCTCTTTGTTTAACATCCCATATTCAGCATATATAGCATATTAAAATATGAAAAATGCCTTCAGCTTTTGAAGGGAGCATATCACGTTTTAGTAGCAATTTCCAAAATAATTACATAAAAACAGAGAAACAAGTTAATCTTACATTTCTTTCCTTTTGATGGGGGCACCAATGCAACAGTTAAAAAACAAAACAGATCATTGATTGAAATTGCTATTCACAAAAATAACTCCTTAAAATAGTATTATACCATTTTTTCAACTATTCTCAATTAATGGAGGAATATTCATTTTTTCAAAAAAGAAAATTTGGGCAGAATTCTTATTGTATTGTTTGGCTACCATTTTATTTCTTAAATTCAGATTCTGGTTCCTAATATTGTATCTCTAAAAATTTGGAATCTAAGTATTGTGAAGGGCATTCAAAGAATGTAGAGAAAAACAACAAAAATGATTAGGGAGCTGGAGGCTGAAACATACAAAGAATAGTTACAGAAATTGGGTATGTTTAGTCTAATGAAAAGAAGAATTAGGGGTGACATGATAGTACTGTTCCAATACTTGAGAGGGGCTGCCACAAAGTACAGGTGATCAAACTATTTTCCAAAACACTAGAAGGCAAGACAAGAAACAATCGATGGAAGCTAACCAAGGAGAGAAGCAACCTAGAACTAAGGAGAAATTTCCTAAAAATAAGAGCAATCAATCAATGAAACAACTTGCCTTCAGACATTGTGGGCTCTCCATCACTGGAGGCATTCAAAGAGAGACTAAACAATTTATCTGAAATGGTATGGGGTCTCCTGCTCGAGCAGGGTGTGGGATAGGAAGACCTCCAAGGGCCCTTCCAACTCTATTGTTCTATGTTCTATGTTCTTTCTGTCCTCCCTATATAGTGTCTTCTACTTATGATAAGGCTACAAAATTGGTTAATCTCTCTCCCTCCCCCTCCCTCCCTCCCTCCCTCCCTCTCTCTCTCTCTCTCTCTCTCTCTCTGTGTGTGTGTGTGTGTGTGTGTGTGTACTTGAAATAATAAATAAAAATATCTAGGTGTATCCAAGCCCATGAGACCATCTGACCATATCTGGTTACTTTAAATATGAATCATGTTAAGAGTTGAAAAATGTTCAAAGTACATCTGCAAAACAGTATTTCCTTGTTTCAATTTATTATTATTTTATGTGATCCTGTTGTTCTTGGAACATGACTCTGGGTTCACTATTGATATGGTAAACGTATTATATCAATTCCCTATTAATAGGTAACAAACCATTGTTAATATGTGTAATTTATACTTTCAATAATTTAATGAATTCAATAATTTTAATGCAATCCATGAAATAAATCATCAAAAGAAACTGCTTCAAATACTAAGGTACTATTTTATTTATGTGATGTTAAGAGGGAGGGAGGCCCAGATGTGCCAATCAAGAATGTATTTGTATGCGATTACAGCTTTTTACAGGATTTGATCCAAAAACTTGAGGAGAATGAAGCACCTCATTCGCTCTCCTCAATTGGGAGATTTCAAGGAACTATTCACTCAGGTTCGCCTGAATATGTTCTGATCTCAGGGTGATCCTAGATCCTGCTTCATTGAGTAATAGAAACCAAAATGCTACATGTAAGTTTGCTTTCTGGAATTGCAGTTGATGGCAAAAAAAGAGGGTAAAGTCATTTTATACTTTACACCTAGCTTGATAGACTTTCAAGTAAACAAAGATTTTCTTGCTTAAAGTCAGGCTTTAAAATGATGCTGTCTAATCAGAGCCTGGAAGTGCAACACAGCCTGGAATCTATAGAGTTCAGGAGACAAGAGAGAGTTATTATTCACACACACACAGAGAGAGAGAAATACACACACACAATGTATAGATACACACAAACAGAAACAAACACAGGATCTTTAGTAGAAACGCTGAAGGTGAGGAAAAGAGAATTTTAATTTCTCATTCTCAGAATCAAGAAAAGTCCTGTTTTCTGAAGTATAATTACAGTTGGTTGGGAAAGAGAAAGAGGGTGAGGGAGAAAAGGGAAGGAGAGGGAGAGAAAGAAAGAAAGAAAGAAAGAAAGAAAGAAAGAAAGAAAGAAAGAAAGAAAGAAAGAAAGAAAGAAAGAAAGAAAGAAAGAAAGAGAAAGATATATATTCCCAATTATCCTAAGTTTTTATTCCCACAGCAGTTCCTATGTGGAGAACCTTTTTCCTCAAGAAAATGGCGGGATGACAAAGGTTCTTTAGACTGATACAGATCTACAGATAAGCAAATATTTTTATATATGCTGCAGTCCAATTTATAACTAACTTCATGTACCTGACATTTAAATGTTTTGAAAGTGTGGTCTTATTCCTAGTCACTCCATTATAATGTAATCAGTAGCAGTCCCTGTGTAATTCCTAGGAACTCTTGACAAATATTTATTAGCGCTGATATAAGAGAAATAAAACTCTCACATTTGATTTTCACCTTTTCGCAGCTTGAAAATAAGAATATCATTTTGGTTGCCTGACCACTTTACAAGGAAGTGGGGAGTGGGTGGTGAAAGTGTGACCAAAAATAGTCAGACATCACAACCTATTCAAACCTCTGTGTGACACTGGGCTGATGGGGTTAAGGCATGTCAGTTTCTATAGATATGTGAGTCACTAGGGAGTGTTGTGGCCAGTAGTCCACCCAATGCCTTTGATTTTCTCACTTAGGTGGGTCAGGAACTCATCTGCCCCTGCTTGAATTGGAAACAGCTGTTTCACCTTCCATGGGCTTCCTTGCAGTGATATGAAACTGTTCTCCACTGCTAACTGCAGTATCTATTTCTTCTTCCAGACAATACGAAAAGGCCAACTCAGGTTGGATGCAAATAATGAGAAAGCAACACATGCAGAGGCAGCATTCGCAGGTTCTGACCAATTCTGGAGAACCGGTAGCCAAAATTTTGAGTAGTTCGGAGAGCCGGTAAATACCATCTCTGACTGGTCCTACCCCCATCTATTCTCTGCCTCCCAAGTCCCAGCTGATCAGGAGGAAATGTGGATTTTGCAGTAACCTTCCCCTGGAGTGGGGAGGGAATGGAGATTTTACAGTATCCTTCCCCTACCATGCCCACAAAGCCATGCCTACCAAGTCATGCCACGCCCACCAAGCCACGGCCACAGAACTGGTAGAAAAAAAATTGAATCCCACCACTAAACTCATGGTGCACTTGCTTTACTACAGATACTAGTACTACAGGTAGTTCTCAATGATGACAGTTCATTTAGTGACATTTGAAATTTACAACAACACTGAAAAAATTGACTTATGACCGTTTTCAGTTAAAACCATTGCAGCATCCTCATAGTCGTGTGATCAAAATTCAAATTCTTTTCAAGTGATTCATCTTTATGACGGTTGCAATGTCCTGAGATCATGTGATCACCTTTCATGACAGTCTGACAAACAAAGTGGATGGGAAAGCCAGATTTACTTAACAACTGTGGCAAGAAAGGTTGTAAAACAGGGCAAAATTCAGTTTTAACAAATGTCTAGCTTAGCAACAGAAGTGTCAGGTTCAATTGTCATCATAAGTCAAGGACTATCTCTATATGGCTGAGCAATTGTTGTCCTCTCAAGGATTACACTCCTTCATAGATATTCCATTGGGAACCAGGCAGTAGCAAGGAATGGGTAGAACTGAATGAAAAACATGGGAGGTATCTTTTTTTTTTCTCTGTGCCCCCATTTCCACTTTTTTCAAAAAGGAAGAAACAGCTAACCAGGTTTCTAAACTGATCTCTTGAAGAGAAGTTCTGATATTATGTTGTGAGCCAAATGAAATTTGGTTAAGAGCCAACCAATCCTTGATGCACCTAGATAGCTACTATATTTTGAACAGATATTTTATTCCATTAATCACTACATGACATACAACTCAACTAAGTCAGGAGTGTCAAACTCACAGTGTCACATTGTCATCACGTGACGTATAACAACTATTTTCCCCTTGGCTAAATCAGGGGGGGGGTCGTGAGCATGGCCAATGCATGATGCATCCAGCCTGCAGGCCTTGAATTTGACACTCCTGAACTTGGCTGACCCTTTGTAAATAAATAAAGAACTATGGTTTTTTTAAAAAAAGAATTTTATTGGTTTTTACAAATATTTATAGGAAAGGGTAAATAGGTACAAGAAAATTTTGACAGCTACATCGTGCGAAAGGTAGAAATCCCCTCGAATCTCACAACTTTTACAAAAAAAAGGATCAAAAATTAAGAAATAAACATTGGCAGCTTTTTGTTTTACATTATATCAACAATATTTTCAATCATCTTTTATGTCACTTCCAACAATTACATTATAACAACAATTGCAATAATGTTTCAAACTCATTTTTGTGACCTTTTCACTATTGCTTCCTCCCCCCTGTCTTCTGGCAGAGCCATGGCCCCTCCCCCCTCATATCTTGTGTACTGTCCCCTGTTCCATCTAGAAAGGCACTGTATTTTGCAATGAAAGCCTCTGCCTCCACAACTGTATTAATTCTAATTCTAGTGCCCTCCCAGAAAATCACCATTCCTTCTGGCAATAACCATCTGAACCAAACTCCTTTATTATATAATTTCTTTGATAAAGAGGAATATTTCTTCCTCTTATCTCTTACTTTCTTCGGAATTTGTTTAAGGATGGTTATTTCTTTGTCTTTATATTTTAATGGTCCCACCCTTTGAGCTCCCAAGACCTCATCTCTTGTAGTCTTTCTAAGAAATTTAACATGTATTTCCCTTGGAACGTTGTGTGTTCTAGCCTATGCTGAATACATCCTATAAATAAAATCAATATCCCACCATAGCTGTTGTTTATCTCTTTTAATATATTCTGCTAAAATTGTGGTCATGATCTCCTTAAAGTCTTCATTTTCTGTCTCTGGTAAGTTTTGAAATCTAAGAAAAAAAAGACTTTCAAATTCCATTTTTATTATATGATTTTCAAATTCTCTATTCCCCTTCTGGACAATCTTAACCTCCTCCCTCAGCCCAGTCGTGTCTTCCTCCAGCACACCTATTCTCTGTTTATTTTGTGTTGCTTGTTGTTGTGTTTCTCTGAGCTGATCATTTAAGTCTGCCAGTTGTTTTTTCAGTTTGTCTTGTCCCTTCATAATAGTTTGAAACATTTGGGGAACAGTTAAGTCCTTTGAACTCTCTTCAGTTGTTTTAGGTTGTAGAAATGAGGCCATTTGTGTCTGTTGAGTAATCGGACTAGACATAGAAGATGTCGGGGCCGAGGATGCCTTACCAGGCGGTGGCTTTTTAGGACCCATGTTAAGTTCAGAGATAGCTGTAAGTCTTATACAGAAGAAATGGCATCTGTGGAATGCAAAGCTGGGAGAGATCATGAGGCAAACAAGCCCAGAAGTGAAAGTTAGTCTTCCTGTACAGCTCCAAGCCAAAAGATAAGAATCAACTATTCCAAATCCAAGGGGACCACATAAGGAGAGAGGCTCCAGGAGGATGACTTCTGGTCCCTGAAGGCGACTGACCTGTGTGTCCGCCGCTCATCTCTTTGGTGGACTCCTTTTAGGAGCACAGGGGGCCTTGGAGGGGCTCGCTGCCATAGGGCAGCTCGTTGGGACCCCCTGGATCGGCGGCAGCCAGAGGGGGGTTTCCAACCTCGCCCCAGGAGCCGGGGAGCATGGGGGGTGCATGGCGGTGCTGTGCGCCTTTGCCGAACGGAGCCTGGAAGGAAACAATCAATCAGATGATACAGCTGAAGGGCGGTGAGGTGGGAAGTTTCCCTCAATCTCTTTTAAATCTACCTAATTGATGAGCAGCAGCCTTTCTAAATTGTGGATTCAATCCTTTGAAGTGTTAAGATTGGAGGGGGGATTTTCCACCACCACCCCTCAGAAAAGCGGCACTCAGAATATCTCTCTCTCTCAGAGGAGAGAGAGAGAGTTAAAAGTTAACTTTCACTTTCACTAAGCAATGGGAGAATGACTTTTGCAACAATTGCAAGAGATGACTGCTGAGTTGATTCTTTTAAACTACTTTTTGGAAACTTTGGATATGTTGCTTTCTGATCCCCTGTGAAGGCGGAGCCAAGATGGCCAACATCCTCCTTCTTCTTTGCTTTTACGAATGAAGTTTCCCCTTTGAAAGGATTTCTGGCTTTATATTACTCTACACCCCAGAGATCTCCAAGAACTATGGTTTTATAGGTTAGCCTCATACATGGATTCTCTTCAAATAGAATATTACTGAGAATGGTGGATTCCTGTCAGATTCATGTAAGAATTGAAAATTTTAATTAGCAATAATCAAAAAGACAAGTATAATAATAGGACAGGTGGGTTTATTTCTGATCCACAATTATGCGTATATGAGAAAGAGAAAGACTTAGTATTTCTGGTTTATGAATTAATAGTTCCTTAGGTTTTCAACCAAGATGTCTGGTGCCAGATTATATAGTGCGTTGTGGTGTTTCTTCCAGCTTTGGCTGGAAGATGTTAAAAAATTTAATAAGTGCTGCTATATAATCTTTACTTGGTATCTGCTTGCTTTCAATAGTACAATGATCTCCTGTTTCCTGCCTGGAACCTTCTAATTTTGCACCTGGCTTGTGAAACAGATTCCTTGACAGTCTTAATTATTTAACAAAAACAACGAGTTGGTGTTTTGCAACATCAGGGACTTTTGTTAAATAAAATGCAAGCAGGCAAACATTTCTCATTCTTTCCTCTTTCTCTGCCCCTGCTTTCCGCTGTAGCTCCCCTATGACAGGCTGAGAAAAAGAACTTGGCACATCTTGTTTCCTTACTTTAATCATGACACAGTTTGTTTTTGTCTGTTCTTTCTGTCTGTTGAATTGATTCTTACAAAATATGAGGGAGGCTGAGAATCCAGTAGGATGGGGCCTCTTGTTCGTTCTGGGCACCAAAAGTAAATGCAGTGCCGTTCTATTTTCCAGAATAAGAATTACCTCAATAAGACATTTCAACAGATTTTATTATGGTGAGTTTCAGTGCAAAAGCTAGTGCAGAATGTGGAAGATTGATTCAGCGCAGATACAAGCAGAATACAACAGAACTTGGACTCCATTATCAAGATGGCAGCTTTTCACTCCCAGGATCCTATTCATTTAAGAGTTACACAACATGTAGAAGCTTAGCCATTTCTTCAACACAACAAAAGAATGACTGATATTGTAATTTAAAGTGATATATGCTGGTAAGAGTGTAAGGGAAACTTGAATTAAATCTACTGCTAAAGATGTACATTGCATTTGGCAAAATCCCAGTATCTGAGCTGAACTGAGACACTTTGGAGTGATGTGATCTTTGAAGCAAAACAGAAATTCCTTCAGAAAGTCTTTCTTGATCCAATACTACCAAATCCTTTGCAAAGGAAGACAACAGCCTGCAAATAAATATATCCATATATTCCTTCACTTTTCTACATGCCAGGTAAATGCAAGGATAATGATAGAAAGAGAAACAAATTGGGTGACTAATAGATTTACTAACCAATCAGAGGAAATTTGGTGATCTCTTAAAACATTTATTTTTTGTTTGTTTTACTCTGTTTATGGTAATACAATTCCTACAATACAGTTAATATAGGGATGTCAAACTCGCATCATCATGGTGCCATCACGTGATGTATCACAACTTTTTCCCCCTTCGCTAAACCGGGTGTGGGTATGACCAGCACATGACGCATTCAGCCTGCAGGCCACGAGTTTGGCACCCCTGAGTTAATTTATCAGAAAGAGTCCATCAGATATGCTTACAGCTTCTGATATAGGAATTATTTTAGATCTCAAAATTTGGATGTCATATGTTAAAAACTCATAAGAACATAAGAGGAGTCCTGCTAGAATGGGCCATAAATCTATCAATGACAATATTCCATACCATATGGCCAACTGGATGCATTTATTTGGGAAACTCACAAGTTTGGGCTGGAAGGTGCTAATCATTTTCTGTGCTGCTTCCCAGCAACCACTGTAAAGCACATTATCTTAATTCTTTAGTCTATAACAAGTTTGTTTTCTAAAGAAACTAATAGCAATAAAATCCAAACTTTTAAAACCTGCCCAAGTGAGCTCACACTTATCAGGTAATATTTACTAGATTTATAATGTAAGTGTCAGGCCTGTAGTTATATTCTTTTTAGGATCTTTGGCCTGCCACACTTTCTTATAATTTTCTATGCTGTTTCATTAGTGTAGTAGTTGGGAGGGGAGAATAGAAAGGAGTAGGATTGTGGAATGTATGTTGACATTCTTTTGTAGAAGCCAAGGTCATCTTTTGTCTCCGCACATCGACACCTGGCCGGAAGAAGATGGGTGTACATGCCAGCGTGGAAGAATATGATTGGAACATGTGATGGATTTGTGGGTGTGGGGATAGATGATGAACTTTCAACTGGGTGAACCCACAGGATGTAAATTCAGAGTTGGAATTTCCATAGCCGTGCTAAATTGCCTGTAGAATAAATTGGACCTTTAAGGATGTTTTGCCTTGGACAATGATTTATTTCTGCATGGTATTTAGAACCCTAACAGTAAGTGCCACAACTGAATCTTTTTTGCATACCACTTTTGAGATTGAATGTTGTGAATCATATAGGAAATCTTAGATTTTTCTCAACGGGAAACAATGGATTAAAAATAATTTACACATTATTAATTAAAACATAGCTTTATGTTTCAGTTTTTCTTATTTTAAATGATCGAATTAAGCTAAATCCTTGAGTAAATTGATGCAGGTAATTTCAAAGGTAGTGTTGGAAACTTCAGCTCTCATGCTAAAGTCACCTGGATAGTTGAGGCTCTGGGTCTCAGAATATATTCATTTTCATGGGCTTTCAAATGCTACATGATTTTTAATATTAAGTTTTAACACTGTTTTATTAGCATTGTTATTATTCCTTGTGAGGTATGCTGAGAAAGTAGAGTCATAAACATTTTTTTCAGTAAATGGATCATAAAGGGTATGGATTCTTTCTGATCTTCCAAAATTATCTCTCCTTTCTGCTGGAATTCAGTGGTTATGGTGAATATTCAAGGTAAGAATTATAAATCTTTTAACCTCATATTTTTGAACATACAAACGCTTGTATCAATGATGTAATCAAAGTAACTAATGATAAATGACAGCATAAATAATAGGAAAACATCACATTTTTTTAAAAAAAGTATAGATGTGCCTAGAGCTGGTCAGATGAGAGTGAAAAAGCAAGGACAAGACTGGAAGATAGTTTTGCTTTGGGGGCTCAAAACCAGATACATCTGAAGAGTGGACTGAAAAAATACACAGCTTAATTGTCAGGGTTCCAAGTCACACCCCTAATGAAAAAAGACTGCAAGGCTCGAACTTCCCCAAAGATCCATTTTATTAGAAATGTCATATTGGCATATCTGGGAATACCCGAATCTGAAAGCTTTCAGGTTTTCCCCATCCAAACAAAAGTTCAAATCCCTGCCCAGCACCCATATGTCCATCGCATGGTCCAATCAGGCACCGTCCCAACTGGAGATGCCTCCCAATCACACCACTCCAGGTGCAGGGCAAGGCATCCTTGACTCTCTGAGAAAGGAATGTTAGTTTGACTATATCTATCCCACTCCATATATTCCCGCCTCCCAATTTCCCACAGCATTAAATGCGGCAGGCCTGAAGTCCCAATGCAAAAGATGGGTTCCAGACCTGACATTAATAGCGACAGAGGCAGTGACAAAGAACACAAAAATTGAGCATATTTCTATGACAGTGAAGATCAAATTATTTGAAACAATAGTCTTTACAGCCATAATGGAAAAGTGTGGTTGTGAAATGTGGAAACTGAGAAAGAAAATAAACGCCTTTGAAAATAAATGCACATGGACCGCAAGAACCAGTCAGTACTGGATCACATACACAAAAGCCTGATAATTAAATTGAAGCAATTATCAGCAAACAGATACTTACTACACTGAGCATGTGATGTGATGTTACTATACCAAATGAAGACAGCAGATAAGGCATTCTTGTACCTCACTGAAAATGCTGTCCAGACTTTGTCCCAGAGCTTAAGACTGGATGGCACAAAAAAAGTTTGAACTGAACCCAGAGTTATTGTTGGCTTATTTGTGGTTCTTAAAAGATGCTCAGACTGAGAAACAATGGAGTAGGGGAATCCAACAGATGAAAGAGTCCTGGAATGATATGCACTACAGTGCTTTAGATACAAAGATGGAAAAGTGAATAACAGTTTATTATCTATGAATCTTGATCATAAAGAGTACATGGGAACCCATATGCATTACCCCAAAAACAGTTCTTCAACCTAGATGCCAAAGTTATGTGGTTGTTCTGACCCAGCTCCCCAAACATGACAAACCCTCTGAAGTTCAATCACTGATTCCTTTGTTTGGAGCACCAGCAAAAAGTGTTCTCCCACCGCAGGCTAACAAGTCTGTCCAGCAGAGAGATTAATAGTTGTCTGTCACATCTATTCATCTCTGCCCGCTGCCTTTTATCCCCAGAGCTAGGGTGGAGCTTCACTAGCAGCAGTGGCTTTTCCATCCCAAGGATCAACCTACAGATTTCCACTGCTCTTCTCTCCTCTGCCTTCTGCGTATCCGCGCATCTGTGTGTCAGACACTGGACCCAGCTGTTCCTCCTCTTCCTCATCAACCACCTCCAGGCCTGGGAGCTGTTGAATCTCCATCTGAGGCTGAGGGATGGCCCAGGCTCCATCTCTATCTTTCTCTCTGCCAGCTCCATTCCCTCTTCCCCCTCGGAGCTCTCAGGTTGCCTTGATTTGGCTGCTGGAGGGGCTGGTGGCTGACAGGCCACAGCAGTGGTCAACATATAAGCTCTGACATCAACTCACACAATACACTATAGAAATAATGTTGACAAATATAACAAAATCAAGGACGTTCAGAATTAGGGCTAGTGAATTATCAAATTGATTGAGCCTCCATGCATGGTGCCACTTGGTAGATTGTGGCAGCTCAGAAAGGATTTGCTGAAAGAATGTTGAGATTTCTGGCCCTCATAAAACACTCCAGTTACTGACTTACTAAAAATGTTGATAAGATAAATCTTATATACCTCTCTTTTAGGGCAAGTCTCTTTTGAGAGATTATTAAATTGAAGTAGAAATAATGACAGATGTTTCTTCCATTGCCGTTGCGAAGTTAAGGATTAAAAATAATATTCAAGTACTTAAAGAAAGCCAGATAAATGTTATGTGAGGGTTATATAAATCCTCCTTTAAGGAAGGTTTCCTTAGATAAAACTAGAAAAAGAGAATAAGCTACATTTCTTGTCAAAATAGATTGTTACCAAGTTGTTATAGGTAGCTGTTGCCATAAGAAGGCTTAAAATATCCTAATCTCAGAGTAATGACACGAGGAACTCTTTTTATTATTATTATTTTATTAAAACATTATCTATTTAGCTTTGCTTTGTTTGATTTCATTCTTTTGTTTACTTCTAACACATGTAAATTTTAATTGGAAGCTCTATACAATGGTTTTATTACTCTTATTGTACTTGAGCCTGCTTTTATGTTTTAGTTTTTCAGCTACTTTGCTGGCTATTGTCTGTAAATAAATAAATAAGACTGGGAATGGAGATGAATTTCTACAAATCAAGTGGAAGGCCACAGCTTAGCTAATCTTGTATTTACTTCTGCCAAGCTTCTTTTTAATTATCTTCAAATATTACACTTTTAAAAAGGCCGGTTATCCTTGTATAGGAATAATTAAACAAACACAGTTAATGAATCAAGTGTGATACAATTAGCCCGCAAACAAATATAAGATTATAAGGAGACATAAAATTCTGCTGTACAAACAAAACAAAACAGATTATGGCAGCCCATTAAATATAGCAAGCTGTCTCTGTAGTCCTGAAAATATTCATCTGGACAGTCTTTCCCTTAAAAGCATTGCTGTTTGAGATTCATGAAAATCAGCACACACACACACACAGGGGTGGGTTTCTGTTGGCATTACCGCCAGTTCGGTGCGCGTGCAATTTTGCTTCACGCACATACACAGTTGCCTATAAATAAGTCTGCGCATGCAAAGAACATTTTAAAAGGTCAAAAGAGATGTCACGGCAACTAGGGAACCGGTTTGGGGGCGTGGTGAGTATGCCGTCCTTAACGGTACGAAGATCCAGTCGCCATTTCCACTACCGGTTCCACCAAAGCAGTGCGAACAGGTAGGAACCCACCTCTGAACACACATTAATACTAACTTCATCTCTTCCAATTTTCCTGGACATACAGGGATCTCTAAATGTTTTCAAACATTGAGCATTAAAATGAACAGGGAGTGGATACCATAATGTGTAAATGTTTTAAGTAGAACTCCTGCCAGTGTTTCCATTTGTGCAAAGTTTGAAAATGATTTCGATCGAACACATTTCCAACCCCATTATACAAATTAACATGTAATGCACAAATAAAAATGTTGGGAATGAGGCTTGCATGCACAGTTTCTCCCCCTACAACAATTTAATACCTTTTTTATTTCACATCTTAAAATTATTGGCTGTATACTCCATCGTTCTGCTCTGGCGAACACTGTGGCACATAGGTGATATTGCAGACTACAGACAAGTGTGTGTGAAGAAGGGAAATTATGACAGAAACTTCTCCCTATCATAAAAAGATAATCAGAAAAGACGGGAGAGAAAATACATTATTTAGCAACTCATTAGCACCGTAATAATAAACTTAATCTTTATTTTTTATGTGTTATTGATTTTATTGTAATTTCTTTCATCATTGTGAACCACCCAGAGTCACTGAAAGTCAGATGGCATGCAAATTCAATAAATTGCTGTTGTTGTTGTTGTTATTATTATTATTATTATTATTATTATTATTATTATTATTATTATTATTATTATTATTATTATTATTGTTGTTGTTGTTGTTGTTGCATCAACAGAATTGTATCACAGCGGCCAGTTGTTTCGCCGGATTTGGCATTAATTACTAGTCGGGCCCCACCCAGGGGCCTAGGACGTCGTAACGTATTTTTGTAATATGTGTGCAGATCCAAGCAGTGCAGCCTTTTGCATTTGACTGATGGTGATTTTGTCAATTTTTAACTGTTTTAAATGTAATTCCAGTGCTTTTGGAATAGCACCCAGTGTGCCGATTACCACTGGAATTACCACTGCTGGTTTGTGCCATAATCGTTGGATTTCGATTTTTAAGTCCTGGTATTTCAGGGTTTTTTCATATTCCTTCTCGGCGACCCTGCTATCACCTGGTATTGCGATGTCTATGATTGTAACCTTATTTTTCTCAACTAGTGTGATGTCTGGTGTACTATGCGCCAGTATTTTATCCGTTTGTATGCGAAAATCCCACAAGATCTTGACCATCTGACCCTCGATGACTTTTTCAGGCTTATGTTCCCACCAGTTTGTTGATGTTATATTATTATTATTATTATTATTATTATTATTATTATTATTATTATTATTATTATTATTATTATTATTATGCGATTGTATCACAGCGGCCAGTTGATTCGCTGGATTTGGCATTGATTACTAGTCGGGCCCCACCCAGGGGCCTAGGACGTCGTAACGTATTTTCGTAATATACGTGCAGATCCAAGCAGTGCAGCTTTTTGCGTTTGACTGATGGTGATTTTGTCAAGTTTTAACTGTTTTAAATGTAATTCCAGTGCTTTTGGAATAGCACCCAGTGTGCCGATTACCACTGGAATTACCACTGCTGGTTTGTGCCATAATCGTTGGATTTCAATTTTTAAGTCCTGGTATTTCGCGACTTTTTCATGTTCCTTCTCCTCAACCCTGCTATCACCTGGTATTGCGATGTCTATGATTGTAACATTCTTTTTCTCAACCAGTGTGATGTCTGGTGTATTATGCGCCAGTATTTTATCCGTTTGTATGCGAAAATCCCACAAGATCTTGACCATCTGACCCTCGACGACTTTTTCAGGCTTATGTTCCCACCAGTTTGTTGCTGTTTTAATGTTATAATTTTTGCACAAATTCCAGTGGATCATTTGTGCCACTGAATTGTGCCGCATTTTATAGTCAGTCTGCGCGATTTTTGTACAGCAGCTGAGTATGTGGTCAACAGTTTCATCAGATTATTATTATTATTATTATCAGAAGTGTATCACAGCGGCCAGTTGTTTCGCCGGATTTGGCATTAATTACTAGTCGGGCCCCACCCAGGGGCCTAGGACGTCGTAACGTATTTTCGTAATATACGTGCAGATCCAAGCAGTGCAGCCTTTTGCATTTGACTGATGGTGATTTTGTCAATTTTTAACTGTTTTAAATGTAATTCCAGTGCTTTTGGAATAGCACCCAGTGTGCCGATTACCACTGGAATTACCACTGCTGGTTTGTGCCATAATCGTTGGATTTCGATTTTTAAGTCCTGGTATTTTGTGATTTTTTCATATTCCTTCTCGGCGACCCTGCTATCACCTGGTATTGCGATGTCTATGATTGTAACCTTATTTTTCTCAACCAGTGTGATGTCTGGTGTATTATGCGCCAGTATTTTATCCGTTTGTATGCGAAAATCCCACAAGATCTTGACCATCTGACTCTCGATGACTTTTTCAGGCTTATGTTCCCACCAGTTTGTTGCTGTTTTAATATTATAATTTTTGCACAAATTCCAGTGGATCATTTGTGCCACTGAATTGTGCCGCATTTTATAGTCAGTCTGCGCGATTTTTTTACAGCAGCTGAGTATGTGGTCAACAGTTTCATCAACTTCTTTGCAGAGTCTGCATTTGGCATCATCAGAGGATTTTTCGATTTTGGCCTTAATGGCATTTGTTCGGATAGCTTGTTCTTGCGCAGCCAGGATTAGTGACTCTGTTTCTTTCTTTAATGTACCTGTTGTTAACCATAACCAAGTTTTTTTACTGTCCACTTTATCTTTTATTTTTTCCAGAAATTGACCATGTAATGCTTTGTTCTGCCAACTCTCCATTCTTGATTTTATCACATCTTTTCTGTATTCTTGTTTCGTCTGTTGGGCCTTCAATAGATTTTTGTTCTTTACTTCGATTAATAGATGTTCTTGACTTTCTTTTAAATAATCAGCCAGTGCATGTTTTTCTTCTTCAACTATTTGCTTCACTTGTAATAATCCTCTGCCACCTGATTTTCGGGGCAGGTATAGTCTATCAGTGTCACCACGTGGATGTAAACTGTAGTGCATTGTCATTAGTTTTCTGGTTTTTCGGTCCAAAATGTCCAAATCAGTTTGTGTCCAGTTAACTATACCAGCTGTGTATCTTATAACTGGTATTGCCCAGGTATTTATGGCCTTGATTGTATTTCCACCATTTAATTTGGATTTCAAAATTTTCCTAACTCTGTTGGTGTACTCTCTCCTGACAATAGTTTTTACTTCTCCATGTTTGATGTTATCCAACTGCAAAATGCCTAAGTATTTGTAGGCTTCATTTTCATTGCATTTAATTAGTTGGCCATTGGGCATTTCAATTCCCTCACATGTAGTGATTTTGCCCCTTTTTATGGATACAGTGGCGCATTTTTCCATGCCAAACTGCATTGAAATATCGGTGCTGAATACTCGGACTTTGTTTGTCAGTGATTGGATTTCTATTTCTGACTTTCCATAGAGTTTCAAATCATCCATATATAATAAATGTGAAATTTTTTCAGCTTCTTTGGCTGTTTGGTAGCCTAATTTCATTTTTTTTAAGATTACTGATAGTGGGATCATTGCGATGATGAAGAGAAGAGGTGAAAGTGAATCACCCTGGAAAATTCCTCGCTTGATATTGACCATTCCATAGTTCTCATTCCCTACTGCCAACTCAGTTCTCCATTGTTTCATCGCCTTTTCAGTGAAGGATGTAATATTTTTACTAATGCCAGTTGTTTCTAAGCATTTTATGATCCAACTATGTGGCAATGAGTCGAATGCTTTTTTATAATCAATCCAGACCATATTCAAGTTCGTTTTTCTTTTCTTACAATTTTCTAATATCATTTTATCAATTAGGAGCTGATCTTTTGTACCCCTACTCCTTCTTTTGTTGCCTTTTTGCTCTACTGGCAAGATGTTGTTTGTTTCCAAATAATCCATAATGTTATCTGCAATAATGCCTGTGAGTAATTTAAAGGTTGTTGGCAAGCATGTTATTGGTCTGTAGTTTTCAGGTATTGTTCCTTTAGTTGCATCTTTCTGAATCAAGTATGTTTTTCCAGTTGTCAACCATTCATCAATTTGACCATTTTGTAAAATTTCATTCAGTTGCCTGGCCAACATTGCATGTAAACTGGTCAGATATTTGAGCCAGAAACCATGTAATTGGTCCTTTCCAGGTGATGTCCAATTCTTTACTTTTTTTACTCGATTTTTGACCATCTCAGTTGTTATTTCTAATACTTGCATTTCTTTATTACCAATGCTTTCCTCAAAGTCATGTATCCACTTTGCTTCCTTATTGTAGTCTTTTGCATTTTCCCACAATTCTTTCCAGAATTCAACTGTGGCCTGCTTTTCTGGTTTTTGACTTTTGGTGCCACCATTCATATTAAGACTTTGATAAAAACGCCGTTGGTCTGATCGAAATTGCTGATTTTGTTTATATTGGATGATTCATGCCTCATATCTTTCAATTTTCCTAGCTGTTGCTGTTATCTGCTGTTTTACAATCTCTACAGCTTCATTGATGTTTCTTGTATCCAATCTATACCTTCTGATTAGCTGATCTATAATTTTGTTGTTTTTAAGCCGTTGCTCACGCATGTTCTTCAAGTTGCTAGCATCTGCCCTTAATTTTTTAACTTTTTGTTCTAATCAAATTTTCCACTTTGGCTTTGATGCTTTTTCCATTGTGTGATTAGGTACTTTGATTTTAATGCCTAGTTCTTTAGTGACTATTACAGCTGCACTGTACATTAACTGATTCGTTTCCAAGATGGATCCCGATTCTATTGTTGAAAGCACTGCATTAACCATTTTCATGATAGGACCCAAAATTTTCTTAGGGACAGTTTTTAATGATGGTAAACGTTGCCTTTCCTCCCTAGCCAGAAAATGCTCCATGATCTTGTCCTTCAGTTCATTTTGTTTTTGAGTTGGTTCATCAGTTGGTTCAATGGTAACTAGTTCTGGTGGTAGTGTTGTTATTTCCTCTCCGGCAGCTTCCTCTGGGAGTTCTCCTATGATTTCTTTAGTTGTGTCATGAGTATCAGTTATTTCCTCTTGTGATGTTGTTGTTGTTGTTTTGCAATTTGCCTGAATTTCCTCAAGTTCAACTTCGCTAAACACTTTATTCCGTATAATAAATCGCCTTTGATCTGCTAGTCGTTGTCCACTAACATTTGAATCTGGATATTGTTGTTTCCATAAATCATACATTCGCTTTAAATAGCCTCTTTTTTTTGGCTCTGAGTTGTAATAACAGGCCATTATGGCACGATTTTCATCTGCACTATATTTCTGTCGTTTTGTTGGCTGGTCCACTTGTAGCCCACTTGTCGACAGATGCCCAGGGACCTCAACATCCACCGCGGCCCTTGTTAACCCGCGCGACGACCGATGCGGTATAGAATTTTTATTCGTTTCTTTCACCATGTTGTATGGGTTGGCGAGTTTTTTTATGGGGTCAGGTTGCCAACCTGACCCCAACCCTCCTCCTTTCTCATCCGGGCTTGGGACCGGCAATGGCGGAGTTATTATTATTATTATTATTATTATTATTATTATTATTATTATTATTATTATTATTATTATTATTATTATTATTATTATTATTATTATTATTATTATTATTATTATTATTATTATTATTATAGTAGTAGTAGAAGTAATAGCAGAATTGACTAAAATTCTACTCTGTTGAAATAAAACCCCAATAACTTCATAAGATTGACTTTCGGGTAGAGGGAAGGGCATCCATTTTTTCTAGGCTAATAGGAAACCCTCTGACACCCCATTTTTAAGTACCCAAAGTGGACAGGACTGAAAACATAGCCTGATTTTTCCCAGGGTGGTGTTGTTAATGCCCAAAATAGGTCCCTTAAATCTCTGTGAATCATCATATTCATTGTTACGCACATACACACATTAAAAAACACACGAAAAAGAGCCCAATTTAGAATTAACCCACTCTGCTTGTGTAACAAGGATTGAAAACCAAACTAGAATTTTTTTTGCCTACCCCAACATAAAATTACAAAATTCCTTTATTTTTATGCTGTGCCCAGTGTACCTTAGACAGCATATTTTCCTTCCTTTCACATAGGATGACAGCAGTGCTTCCTTTTACAGTCTACGGAAAAATATCAATAAAAATTATGTCATCCACAACAAGAAAGAAATGACCTTTTGTGTCAAGTAGGTTTGCTGGGGGTTTTCGAAATGAGAAAGGTTCTCAGGGACATTGTTGTATCATTTAGCAGGGAGTGTTGCCCCGTTAAATAAAGAGGAAGGAAGATATTGGAGTTCTGAAGCAAAGTTATAAATTTAATCCAAGCTTTTTCGTTAATGAATTGTCAGTTACTTATTGATTTATTTTTCTGCCACCTTCAGTAAACATTTCAGATAAATGCATACTCTTGTCATACTGGTCCATCTCTCAATGGTGATAGGACACACACACACACACACACACCATGGTTCCTTTTGAGGTTCCGCTCCTAGGCGGTCTCCTCCTCCCTTCCCAACAAAATGCAGAAGAAAAACTAGGAGGGCCACCAATGGTTTCCACTATGGATAGAACAGAACAGAACAGAACAACAGAACAGAACAGAATAGAACTGTATTGTCACTTTAAATGTACACTAATCAGTATACATTAACATTAAATTTCATTGCATTCAGCTCTCAAAAGATAACCACATATATATGACACAGAGAAACATCACAGTCTAATTTGAATGTATACATGTACATGATGGAAAAAAAAAGATTCCTGCGAATTTACAAGATGGATGGCATAAGAAACAAAGCTGTTAAAAATCTAGTAATCCTGCTATAGATATTTCAAAACCTCCTCCCTGAGGGGAGCAACAGAAATAGACCATGGAGTGGGTATGTGGGGTCTCTAACAATACTTCGAGCATATAGTGCTTATAAGCAGTATCCTGAATAACAGGAAGCAAACTTCCTATAATCTTCTCAGCTGTCCTTATCACTCTCTGTATGGACTTTCTATCTGAGTCACTGCTACCACTAACCCAAACAGTGATGCAGTTTGTCAAAACAGTCTCAATCGTGCCTCTGTAAAAAGTGGCCAGAGCAGAAGGAGAAAGATGTCCTCTCCTCATCCGATGCAGGAAATGCAAATCAACAAATGCAAATCATCAAAGGCAATCATCCATTATTTGATTATTCTTTGGCATCATTTTCACAGGCTTCCTCCACTTTCGACCCCAGAGGTCAGGGTGTGAAAGGCACGTTAAACATAGCTGTGAAAAAACTAATTTGCCACAGTGGGATGACTTCTCCTGCCTTCTCCTCTCTTTCCTTGTGCCTTTTGACAGCATTTCCTTTGCCTGCCCCCTTCTGACCCAATTCAGCAACACTACGTGGGATTGTTTGTTCATCAATTAGGTAACATCAGCAGGATGAAGCAAGGCATTGGCACCATCTCCAGCATCAGCATCTTTTCAGTGAAAGAAAAACCTGGAGGAAAGAACTGAGGAAGAGACTACAATTTGCATGCCTGATTCTGTTGGGAAATCGGTGGAGCTAGGTTCCAAAAAAGAGGAAGAAGAAGGAGGAGAAGAAGGAGAAGGAGGAACAAGGATTCCAAAAATGCACAGCTCTTTGGAGCTCGGACTGTTCTCCTCGAAAAGATATGTAAGAACTCTGTTAAGCAGAGACTGGCTGCCAATTCACAGCCCTCTAGTGCCTGAGTTTTGTTACATCTACTTTTCCCCCTCTTTGATTTTTTTTTCTCCTCCTTAAGCTTTTATGTGACACCTCTTCCTCTCCCCTCTCTACACTCAGCTCATAATATTCCACATGCTGAGTGTCAGCTGAGTCCAAACAAAGAGACCTTTCTCCTTTGGCAGAAATTCGTTAAAGTCTCCAAGCATCAGAATTTATGGCAGCTCTCTTTTGAAATGCTTGACATTTCCTCACAATTTCTTAGATATACTTGGTGGATAGAGTGCGTCATCTTTGTTTGAATTTATCGCACATAATAAGCCATTTTCTCCCCGTTTAATGTCATCCCCTCGGTAACCAGGAGGCCAGAGGCAACAACGCAAAAACAGCAAATTTGTCAATGGAATGTGTAAAGCTTAGTATAAATTTATCTTGTCTTAATCCCTTGGCCTCTTTTCATACCATGCATTTTTTTTTCATATGCATATGAGAATTTTCAGAGTATTACTTTCTCACACATTTCACTGCTTACAGATAGAACTGAAATGCAGCCCTGCACTGTCAGCTTTCATCAGAATAACTTTAAAAAAAGTTCCATACAGTAAGAAATAGTTTGCCACCCCAACCTTTCATTTGAAACTGAGATACATACATACATACATACATACATACATACATACATACATACATACATATGTATATGGACATACATACGTACACACACTAACACACACTGCATACACTTCTACAGAACTCAAACTTGTCTTAAAAATTAAAAACCAAATCTTGGATTTGTAACTTATAAATTTAAAACAATAGTGTTGTAAAGAAGAGAAAGAAACTTGGCTAATGTCAAATATGATCCAGAGATTTTAAGTTCTAGCAGAATGCATAAAACACACTTCTTCCTGATCGCCCCACTTATTTTTAGAAATGAAATACCTTATTTGCCTTAGTAGTAATCAAATAAGATAGAATTATAGACCTGAAAGGGACCTTGGAGGTCTTCTAGTCCAACCCCCTGTTCAAGTCAGGAGACATTTTACCACGCTGGTCAAATAGCTGTCCTCCAGAATTTGCTCTGGATCCCTTTTTGTAGCTTACCATCTTATATCATTGCTTCTTTTAAAAAGTAAGCTCTTGAGATAGGTACTCACTCACAATTGAGTTCATATTTGCATTCCTAGTAGCTTCCTCAACCTATATGTATCAAGATTTACTCAATAATTGATTGGCTCATTTTTTTGTGTGTATTTTTACATTGATGAATCGATTACAGTCCTGGGAATTTCTTCTTATTTGGCGATTTGGGGATCAGCTCTGGGTCTTATTTTGTTTGTTTGTTTGTTTGTTTGTTTGTTTGTTTATTGGATTTATATGCCGCCCTTCTCCCAAAAGACTCAGGGTGGTGTACAACATTTAAAAAAAAACACATATTACAAAAGTTAAAAAGGAAATTAGATAGAGTATCCAAAAACAAACCCAATTAATATTAACAATAACATTTTAAAAATTAGATTAAAATTAACAATTAAATCAATCATTTATTTTATTTTGTTCAGGCCAGGCCAGCTTTTACTGTTTACCATTTGTTTCCCTATTTTCCTGGGTGCCCTTATTTGATAGGAGGATTAGGAAAAGAGATTGAAGCTTCACCAGTACCTGTTAATGATTACTGTAATAGCCATGTCTCAGGACACTTCATTGGCTCCCTAATTGAGTCAGAGACCAGTTCAAACTTAGTACTTGATTTGAGGCTCCTCCAGTCACACACACCAACATCTATCTTCTCTCATTTCTTCCCCAAATCCTGTTCATTCCTTATGTTCTCTTGGGCAAACTTTCTTTCAGTGCTCAATTCCAGAGTCATTTCCTCCTCTAGATTTTAAAGGTCCCACAGTCACAGTCTTTTCCCAGAGGTGCTTTTTCAAAAGGCAACTGGGTTTTGTTTTTCCTTGAAGACTGAAGAAGCTTCTTGTATGAAAAGTGAAACATCTTCAAGGAAAAACAAAGTTCAGTTGCCTTTTGAAAAAGCACCTCTGGGACAACCACAACCTGGATGACTGAGAATCTCCATAGACATCTATGACTGTTCCCTAACAAAGCAAGTAGGTTCCTCCCGTCTTCTTTTGAAAAGTCTATGGCCTCTAAAAATGGTTTAAAAATAATTCTGTTTGCCTAACAATTTAGTGATAAGTTTGATTATTATTACTTTATTCTCATCAAGATCAGTAGTTTTCAGATTAGTACTGTGTTTATATTAGCTAAGGATGGACTTGTGCTCTGCAACACCATAGGGCTTCACTATGGTAGCAGCTTGAATCATGTCCGGAAGCAAATTGGGCCCAAGGGAGCTAATGAAGCAGGTTTGTCATGTGGGAATTCTGAGGCTCCATTAGTGACTCTGTTGCTGCACTCTGGACCTGTTGAACTTCCAAGGTTTCTTGGAAGTGGCAGCCCCTTGCACAGCAGCACATTGCTATCATTGAGCTGTCAGGTGGTCTAGGGTGCGAATGACTGAAAATGACTCAACCATTGCATCAAATGAATCTGTGAAAAGATCTTCCGGGTCAAAGGTGACATGGTGCTCCTTGAGCAGGAGCTGTGAGTCCAGAAGACTCCCCAGTTTTTGTACTACTCTAGATTGGGGAAGGGTTACCCCAGTCAAGGTTAAAGATGAAATATACCAATATACACAGATCTAGGCAGCCTTATCATCCACAGTCATTTGGTGTTGGTGCCCATGCAGTTGGATGTACTACCTGTGCTACTTTCAGAGTTTGGATCTTTTTCCAAGTTAAATGTGTTCTCCTTGAGCTTTCATCTGCAAGGGAATCTAATGCCTGTTTCTAGGTGCAATTTCTACTCTAAGTCTTTAATTTTTATTGATGTTTCAATTTAACCAAAACCCCAAACACTCTATTTTTATCAATTGGAATTCAAAAAATAAGCTTGATACAGGGAAGTAGGCAGAAGAAAAAGGGACCCAAAACAAGCATGATCAATGAGATAATGTTATTTCAGTTTTCAAAAGAGCAGCAAACTTTTAGACAAATATTATGTCGAGGGGGTGCAAGAACCAGGGGTGAGATTCAGCAGGTACTTTCAGGTTCTGGAATCTGGTAGTAGACATTTTGAGTAGTTTGGAGAACTGGCAAATACCAGTTCTGGATGGCCCAGAGTGGGGTGGGAATGGAGATTTTGCAATATCTTTCCCCTGGAGTGGGGTGGGAATGGAGATTTTGCAGTACCCTTCTCCTGCCATACCACCAAGCCACACCCACAGAACCGGTAGTAAAATAATTTGAATTTCATCACTGGCAAGAACCAATTATTCAAATGTATTACGAGTGCTCAACAGCCACTAATATGGTCCCTGACATATTGGAAACATATTTTCATTCATAAAATGTCAATTTTGGTAATGTTCATCATTAAGATAGAAATAGTTTAAAAATTCATGAGAAAACAAAAGATGTGAACATTAGCTAGTTAAATGTAACCATTGTAATCCTCCAAAATTTTGATTATCTTGTCATTCAAGCAAACTGTGATTTTATATTGTGGAACTGGACAATTTCTGTTTCTCTCTATGTAACACAGTACAAGACTAAAATGACATTCAGTTATGTTATGTTAAAACGATATTATATAGCCATAGATGCAGTTACCGTGGATGGTGTTACAAAGGCTTGAATAATTGTAACAACTAATAACATTTGTAGTTGTATAATCAAAGTAAATAACGTGGTTATTAGATTCAACATTGCAGGTTGTTTGTTGTTGAATCCCCATAGATGTAAGGAATTAATGTCATTTTCTACATGACATATGAATGTTTCCCGTTTTGTTTTGCTATTTTTCTATTCCATAGACGCAGTGCGACTGACTGGTGCTGGAAGCAGAATATGATGAGGCAGAGGAAAGAATATTGATTGCATTTTTATCCCAAAGTTATCAGTGAAATATGGAGAAAGATTATGACTAATTGGCAGGATTTCCTCTATTCAGGACTTCTGACATCCACACATCAGATACCATAATCTCACCAAGACTTGCACAAGTAGTTACTGATTAGTTCCCAAGTTAAATTCTGGGGTTCACTGGTGGTCCATGAAAATAGAGGAGTTGATGCAAGTTGCAACACCAAAATATGTATGTGCATACCCATGTATACTTAGTAAATAACCAAATTGTTTGTAAGATTTTGTGATTCTCTAATTCTGTAATCTCTCACCATTTTGTCAATCTTGTAAAATTCCTGGTGAGAATCCAAGGAATGTCTTAATTTGTTAGGCAAATAAGATTTCAGCAATTTAAAAAAAAACATTTAAATATAAAACATTAAAAGGAACAGATCAGGGGTGAAAAGCTACCAGTTTGCCTAAACAGGTGGTAAAAAAATGCTTTAAAAAAGTTTTTAAAAAGTTCCAACAATCGCGCAGCACAGCTGATTGTCACAGCTGATCGTCAGGTTTTTTTTTTTACTTTTTTAAAGCATTTTTTACTACCTATTCACCTGAACCAGTAGTAAAAAAAATGGTTTAAAAAAGTAAAAGAAAGCTTCTGACAATCAGCTGTGTCAATCAGCTGTGCTGGGCAATCATTAGAACCTTTTTAAACTTTTTTTTGTATTGTTTTACCGCAGGTTTTGGGCAAACTGGTAGTAAAAAAAACCACATTTTTTAAAAAAAAGTTATGACGATTAGCCCTGTGACAATCAGCTGTGCCACATGATTTATATTCGCTAGAAAGCAGGAAATCCTGCTTTCTAGTGAATTTAAATTACGCGGCACAGCTGTTGCCTCTCTCCTCGCTGTTCTACTTACCTTTGCAGACTCAGAAAAGGCTCCTTAGTGCCTGTGGTGCACATCCATGCAAAATGCGCATAGGTGCGCAAAGCGAACCAGTAGCAGACTTCATAGCATTTATGGAACAGATAGAAGATTATTAAAGAATGATCCAACCTACATCTAAGGAGAAGTTCCTGACAGTGAGAATAATTAATCAGTGGAGTGGCTTACCTTCAGAAGTTATGAGTGCTCCAACACCAGAGATTTTCAGCCATTTGTCCAAAATGGTATCGGATTTCTTGCCATGGGCAGGAGATTGGACTAGAAGACCTTCAGGGTCCCTTTCAAACCTACTATACTATGTTCAATGTATTTATATGTTAAAAACACATTTAAATGTGATTCTTTAGCTACTTCGTATATGCCATAATACAGGTAGACCCTGACTTATGATCACAACTAAGCCCCAAATTGCTGTTGCTAAGTGAGACACTTGTTAAGTGAGTTTTGCCTCATTTTATGACTTTTCTTTCTTTTTTTAAACAATGTTTATGTATTTTTGAACAAAGACAAACAAACATAAAAATAAAAAACCATCTTCCATTACAAATTGTAGAAGGTGTGTCAGTTGGTTACAGTATTTCCATGCATCTCTTCCACAGTCATCACCTGCTTTTCATATCAAATCACATATTTTGAATCCACATATATTAATGTATATCACAATTATTATATCTCAACCTTAATTTGACTATAATTGTTTTTACATCCTTTTATATATAATATTCAAAATCTAGAATAGGATTATATGATAATATTCTATTAAATCATCCTAAAATCATCCAATCACAATACATCTTTATAACGTATTCTAGATAAAGCTTTTAAACCTCCTCTCATATTCTCCATATGTTGTTTATATAAAATTTCATATTATCAAACTAATATATCTATATCAGTGACGTGCGGTGAGGTTTATGACTGGTGAGGCACTGACACAGTGCTGGGTTTCAAATATTTTTAGACTTGTGGACTTCAACTCCCAGAATTCCACAGCCAGGCATGCTCAGTTCCAATTTAAAGTGACAGCATTTGTTTTTCTCCTTTGCTCCTTCTTTCTTTTTCTTCTCCTTCCCCTCCTTCCTCCCTCTCTCCCTTCCTCCCCTTCTCTCAACACACACACACACACACACACACACACACACACACACACACACACAGAAGTTGGATTGGACTATCTCTCCTACCCCTTCCCTCTCTCACTCACTCTCAAACAACCCCCCCCCACACACACACAAAAGTTGGATTGGATATCTTTTCCAGTGGCTTGAAAGCAGCTCCTCTGCCATCCCCCCCCCCATTCCCCTGCTGCCTTTCCCAAACACCTCCACCATTGCAAATGTAGCCTGCTGTCTGGGTGGGAAATGCCTGGAACACAATAAAGCCCACCCACCACCTCCTGCTGGCAGGCTGGGGTGAGAGGAGAGGCAGAGAAGCTGGAGGGGAGCCGAGCCAAGCCTTCCAAAAGAAAGAGGCTGGGGGGAAGTGTGTGTACTACAGCATGGCTCTTTGCCTGGCTTCCTGCCTCCTCCTGTGGTCTCCTCAGTGCTCGCTTGTGCTCTCCCTCCCCAAGTGTAGTTTGATTGCAGGTGGAGCCACGTTGCCTTTTCAAACTTGTAATCAGTGAAGCTGGGCTAGATTTTTATATAGTTTTATCCAGCTGTGTGTGTGTGAGGGAGAAATGAATGGGGGCCTGGGGAGGAAGTCACTACACTTGGGGAGGGAGAGCACCAGTGAGGTTAAGCAGAGTCATCCACGGTGAGGCAGCAACTAGCTCAGCTTTTTCCTTTTACTTTTTTTTTTCATGATGAGAGTGGTGAGGCTGTCCCTCACTTGCCTCACCTGACTGCACGTCACTGATCTCTATGTATTGTTATCATTACTAATCATTATTTAACTATAGCTATTGTCACTTCATTTTATACATACTACTAGTAAACTAAATTTAGCTTGGTTTTTATTATACATTTTCATTGCATCAACCTGTATCTTTCAAGTAATAGTGCAGTCTTATATCTCTTGCCATTTGTAACATTAATATTCTAGATACTTTCTTAATAAATCTTGTATGAACTTCTCTTTGCAACATGTTGTTCCTTTCGTATCTCATAAAAGCTCAAAACGCAGCATCTGCTCTTTCCATCAGCTTATCTTTAGTTATCACTGGTGCTTCTGTCAAGATTTCTTTCCTTATCTCCATTAATTTTTCTCTGTTTTCTTCTTCTGTGCTTCAAAGTCTGGGGTAGAGTTCCAATCCATCTCTTTCCCCTTTCCATATTCTGTGTTTGCCGTTACCAACCATGTCATGATGTTAAAAAGTTTGCTAGACATGAACTGACTGGAAACTTACACTCAAGAGTTAAACTAAGAAAGCTTTATTGCGCAGGTCATAAATGTTATCTGAAAGTGATTTATTGTGCATGCTTCACACATTCCAGACTATTCCTTTGTTCTTTGTCCGACTGCCAAGCATGCTGGCAGGCGGAACATTTATTATCAAAATGTAACCATTAGTTAGTTCTGTTTTATTTACTTTTATTTACTTTTATTAAAGTTTGTTTATTAATTAGAATATACCTCTCAAAGACTTTTATTTTTTTCCTTCTTAACACCTCAATTATATGCTGAAGGGAATCAGCCCGGTCCATAGACCTTATTTTCTCCAGGGTGTTTTTTTCCCCTGACAAACCACACTCACTTTGTTGTCAGTTTCCACATATTTCTTATCTCTTTGCTCATTTTTTTCTTCCATTTTTGAACTCTGTCCTCCACATTCTTTATTTGATAAACATCCTCAGTTTTTCCATCAAATTTTTCTGTTTTGTATTCCATATTCTCCAATCTATTTTCAATTCTCTCTGTCACAATAGATTTTGAATTTCAAACATAATCATTTCCAATGTTACAGTTTCATTTTCCTGCTGCGCCGTTGTTCCAATTTTACAGGCACTGCCACTATAGGATTCAAGGCTATTTTAATAAAGTTCAAACAGGTTCATTTATTATCTTTCAAGTCAAAATGTTGTCTTCCCTCCAATAGCTAGCAATAGAACTCCCAAAAAGCACCTGTATAAACAACTTGTGCTCTTCCTACTATCACTCTCAGTAAACAAACTGAAAGAACCTTGAATCTCAAGTGATCAAAGAGAAAGAAGAAAAAACAATGTATCCAGCCTCCAGCCTCTAAGTGGCAGTGTAACTGCTTTTCCTCTTGTTGTTACAACCCTCTTTATAAACCTTCTTATTATCTTCTTTATATTCCAAGCTTAAGAAAGAAAAAAAAAACCTTTAAATGGAGATCAAAAACAATCCAATCAATCCAATCAAGCATTATAAAAAAAAGAAGGAAAAATTTGATCCATGAATGTAAGCAAAAGTGAAAAAAGAAGAAAAAATTAATCCATTCAGTTTAAAGAATAGGGAGCCTTTGCAGAAATTCCATCCATGAAAAAATAAATTAGAAACTGGATAACACACTAAGTTTAATGTAGATTTATTTCACCGCTTACAGTCTTCTATCTTCAATTTTAATTTAACTTAATTTTTTGGGGCATAGTCTCTTTTTCTAATAATAAAATTTCCTCACCAATTCAACACACTTTATCTATTCGTTTTCTTCCCATTCCGGAGCTGTCCCAACTTCAGCACCTTCATTAGCTCCATTTCTGTCACCGGAAAAAAAGGCTATTCCTGGATCTTTCAGGGACTTCGCGGTGTTCCTGAGATCAGCAGGAGGTGCCCCTTTTCAATCACCATCTCTGCAGGACAGTTTAGGCCCGAATGGACCGTCCAGCGGCAGAAATATCGACTGCGATCTCGGAGCACCAAGATTGCACATCGTGCCATCGTGACGTCAGCCCCTTTCCCCTGATGACTTTTCTTTCTTGTAGTTCAGTGAATCACTGCAGTTGTTAAGTTAGTAAGAATGGTTGTTAAATGAATCTGGCTTCCCCATTGACTTTGCTTGTCAGAAGACCACAAAAGACATTCACATAACCCCAGGACACTGCCACCATCATAAATATGAGTCAATTACAATGGTTGTAAGTGTAATAAACAGTCATAAATCACTTTTTGCTGTTGTATCTTTGAACGATCACTAAAGGAACTGTTATAAGTCGAAGACTACCTGCACCATGTTGAAAAGCCATATGTGTCAAACTGATGGCCTGCCCACCCTGGGTCCACAAAGGCAAAAATCATCACAATACGTCATGATACATCACATGCCGCGATCAAGTTTGACACCCGTGTTCTATAAGACATGCTACTTTTAATGTAGGTGTACCTAAGATCTACTTTTTTGAACATCTTTCTATACATTTTTACACATCTTTCCACACAATACGCATTTAAATCAAACATAATTGCTTTTCTCCCAGATAGAAAGTTTTATAGCTGAGGAAGATGGAAGTTAGTCGGCTAACTCCATGTATTTCTCTTTTTCTTCCTATGATGGTATAGTATTAGTGGATACCTTTTACATTACTACTATTAAAGATGGGGAGAGAAGCAGAAAGATTTTCAGAACAAATCTGAAATGCTGCAAAAAATGAGCTATATGATTTTTGAGAATCCTGTAAATATGTAGTAACAAAGTAGGGGCATAATCATGGAAAATCCTTATAAACCAAACCAACAAACAGTATAAAAGACTGATATTAAAACTTGGGCATGTTCAATTGGTGTTCAATATCTCTTTAAACAGATGTTGAAGGCACTAAAAGTCCTTGCCAGTATCTTAAACTAGCCCCAAACGAATAGGTTAGCCATCATAGCTGGTGAAAAATCAGTAGAATAAGGTACAAATGAATTTAGCAAGCATATGAGTAGTTAGGTTCTTTTTTCAGTTTTAAAGGAAGACTCACCTAAATCCAATTATGCTGATCAGGTCAGGAGGTATCCAGAGCATAAGAAGCCTGAAGCCATGTCTGCTTTTTACAGAATTGTAATTGCCGTGTCAGCCTAAGTGATCCTTTAGCCCACTGTAACTTTATACTCAAAATACATGATTGTTAAGGAACAGAATTAAACAGTAGGAAAAACATATCAAAAGTTTATTACCCTATTTTGCTGAACTATTAGAAGAAAGCAGCCTGAAAGTTTAATGTGTTCTATAAGCACCTTAGCTTAAATTGGTTGTGTTTGACAGTTGCCTTCATTTTTTTAAATTATAATCTTTTTCAAATGTAGAAATTAAAAAAATGAAATTTCAAGAACTAGTCCAAATCCTTTGGAAATTATTTGGATCTTGTGGGAACATACAACATGCTTGTCTGATTCATTAAAGGATGCAACCCATCCAAGATGTTCATGATCCTCAAAAAACCCCACTGCCCCTTTAAAAGTTGCCTTAAGTTTAATGAGAAAATTCCTTAAAGCAGCAACATGTTTTTTTTCCAGGTTTACATGGAATCCCAGAAATGATCAAGTTTCTTTCATGATTGCAGAAAAGGTTTGATATACTGTATATATGATTACATGAGATCCATTTTTTCTTCCAAGTCATTTTTTGAAACATTTCCAGTCATAATATGTACATGTCTCCCACCGCAATATAACCGAAAATATTCTCCATTTTTTCAGAAACGTGTATTTTTCTTTGCCAGGTATTTCCCTGCATGTTGAAAACTGCAGTATAACTCCCTAGACTATCTTGGATTTAAAAATGACACAAATTACTTTTAAAAATTATTTTATGGGACATTTTACCTAGTAAAAATGCTTTGACTCCCTCATCCAATCTATGTTCAATTTGAACATACTTGTACAAAGAACACATAGATACAGCTGTGGAAGCTGTTCAATAATTGCCTCCAACGACCTACGCTTTGATAATTTGTTCCATATTCAAGTTCAGATTCAAAGTTGCAAGTGTCAAAGAGCTGTCTTGATAATATCTTTAAATGTTAAATAATTCTTAGAGGATAGGGGGCCTACAATCCGAAAAGTATTTGGAAAGAACAATGATGAACATTCGGGTCAATATATTCATAATATGAATGGAATGGAATGGAATAGGATAGAATAGGATAGGATAGGATAGGATAGGATAGGATAGGATAGAATAGAATAGAATAGAATAGAATAGAATAGAATAGAATAGAATAGAATAGAATAGAATAGAATAGAATAGAATAGAATAGAATAGAATAGAATAGAATAGAATTCTTTATTGGCCAAGTGTGATTAGACACACAAGGAATTTGTCTTTGGTGCCTATGCTCTCAGTGCACATAAGAAGAATAAAATACATTCATCAAGAATAAAAAGATACAACACTTAGTGATAGCCAAGGTTAACAGATGAAAAGAAATGTACAGAATCACAGAACAGTACTCTGGCTTCTATATTTTTCACAAATGAAATATTCTTCCTTTTGTGATGTTTGTGTGGATGTGTGAAGCTTTAGGTGTCCCTCAGTTTCAGGCCTAATCTAAATTGGAATTTTTCTTAAGCAAGTTACTGAAGGATGTGCAGTTCTAAACTCATTGGCTCATCATGTACTCAAGCAAGGCCTTAAATCTGTGCCAGTTACATTAGAATTGATTTTTCAGTAAAGACAAGGGTTGTGGTATTCCACACACATAGAAGAGAGATGGGAGAGATTGTCTACATAAAGTGGGAATGTGCTGCCTCTGCAAGACAATGTATTTACCTGCTAACCTGCTTCTTGCAGCCGCTAGAGAGAAAATAACCACCTAATTCAGGTTTAGCAGCTAAATCGCTTTAAGTATTTCACTTGTGATCAATCCGTTCACATTTCTTTTCCCAAACACGGACTTCTTTTCCCAGAAAAGAAGAAGAAAAGCAATGCAGGTTTCTTCTCAATATGTTTTTAAAGTGAGAAGAAAGATAGGATACATTTAAAAAAAAAATGATGTGAACATTTTGTAATTAATAGTATATGATTTCTCTAAATCAGGGCTGTCAAACTCACAGCCCACATCCCAGATGCGTCAGGCACTGGCCACGCCCACAACTGGTTTAGTGAATGAAGGAATGTCACGATACATCACATGATGACGGCGAGTTTGACACTCCTGCTCTAAATTATACTCGTAAAGGTAAAGGTTCCCCTCGCACATATATGCTAGTCATTCACGACTCTAGGGGGCAGTGCTCATCTCCATTTCAAAGCCATAGAGACAGCGCTGTCCAAAGACGTCTCCATGGTCATGTGGCCAGCATGACTCAATGCTGAAGGCGCATGGAATGCTGTTACCTTCCCACCAAAGGGTGACCCTATTTTCTACTTGAATTTTTACATGCTTTCGAACTGCTAGGTTCACGGTGCTAGGGATTCAAACCGCAGAACTGCTGACCTTCTGATTGACAAGCTCAGTGTCTTAGCCACTGAGCCACACCGTCCCACCAACTATACTCATAGCTTCTCACAAAAAGTGCATTTTATTACAAGATTTACCCTGATGGTACATTGCTCAAAACTTTTCTTTGGGGAGGCCTTATAGATTGAATGTCTCAATAGTGCATTAGTCCATATGTTTCTTTCCCTCTTATAGAATTCATTGGCACTGAGGAAAGAAGAATGAGAACTTCTGGGCATGCAAGACCAATCATTCTTGGGTATAAGTCAAGGCCAACTAATGGGAAAGAAATCAAAAATACATACACAGTCATTTTTCCACTAAATCTCTCAAGCAACAGGTAGCTATCTCTGTGGTAACTTTCCCCCAAGGAGTAATAATTCAAGAATTAAAAGAAAATGTGGAAAGTAATTAGGAGTCTGTATTCAACCAACTCTGTGATTTGATTATTAACTTTATGTCGGTACTTTTTCTCTCAGAAATGTACAGACTTGTTGGCCTACAACTCTGCAATTAGTCATGCTGGCTAAAGAACTGTGATAGGTTCTTAAAAATCTTCCATATTTGGCAAGCAGCAGTTTCAATTCAGGGCTAATAATATGAATACTAGTCATCTTTACTAAAGGTTTGGCTTAAGCCATTGAGAATAGATAATGCTTGCTTGCAAAAGAATCCTTAACTGCAAGTAGACCTCATCTCACAACAGTTCATTTAGTGACTATGCAAACATACAACAGCACTGAAAAAAGTGACTTATGACCATTTTTCACACTTAGAACCATTGCAGCATTCCCATGGTCACATGATCAAAATTCGGATTCTTGGCAACTGAGTCATATTTATGACAGTTGCAGTGTCCCGGGGTCATGTAGTCACCTTGGTGACCTTCTAAGAAGCAAAGTCAATGGGGAAGCCAGATTCTCTTAATAACTGTGTTACTAACTTGACAATTGCAGTGATTCACTTAGCAATTGTAAAATGAGGCAAAATTCACCTAACAACTGTCTCCTTTAGCAATAAAAATTTCAGATTCAATTGGGGGTTGTCCATTGAGGACTACATACTTGTAATTAAACATGATTTCCTAAGGTGGTCTCAGTGGAAGCAATAAATCATATAGTAAATAGATATACTGGATATATCTCCAACGTTGAATTGTTTTACGATAGTGGCAAACATCTGTAACTTGGGTATAGGCTAAGGGTGGAAATTCATTCTCTGAGCTTGTGGATTAGTTTCTGAATGTTTCATTACCAGGCTAGGTAACATCTTCAGCATAATTTAAGGAATGTCAGTGTTGATGTTTTTCTGCTTATAAGAGCTACATGTGGTAGCATGTGATGGCCGTGGGCAGGGGTGAAATGCTACCGGTTCGGACTGGTTCACCCAAATCAATAATTTAAAAATGCTACCGGTTCACCCAAACTGATTGTAAAAAAATGCTACCGGTTCAGGTACAGCGGTATTTTTGATGATCAGCTGTGATGCTGCTTTGTAGCTAATCTAAATCTCATGGCACAGCAGATTCCCCCCCCCTTGCTGTTGTACTTACCTTTGCAGGCGCGCTCGGTAGCAGGATCCACCCATGTCCCATTTCGACACGCTGCACATACGTGTGCTCACGTTTGCGAACCGGTAGCAAAGTTAAGTTGATTTCACCCCTTGCATGGGGTTATGTCAGGTGAGGGTCTTGTGATGGGTCAGGTGTGAGTCTTATCATTTATCATAGGATCCATCACAAGATCCTTAGCTAATGTGACCCACACTTGACCCATCAAAAGAACTACCATAAGACCCATCACTAGACTCTCACCTGATATAACCCCACCCCCATCACAAGACCTCTAACCACTCGTGGCCCTTATAAGCAGAAGAACTCCAACACTGACATTGCCTAAATTCCACTGAAGATGTTACCTAGCCTGGTAATGAAACATTCAGAAATTAATCCACAAGTGCAGAGAATGAACCTCCACCCTGAGTTGTTTTAGTTCATGGCTCATTTCGAAGGAATAACAAATAGCAAGGTTGCAAACAGAAGCTGCGAACTCTCCAAGTTAATCCACTAGTAATTCTAGAGTAGGCAAGATTGCTGCCATTTCCCAGTGCAGTCTAATACAGCAACTCGATCTATGACCAACTCGATCTGCATATAGATTAAGTAGATCAACTCAAGGCAATTTCCATATAAGAAGCCAAAAAGCAGGAGCCACTATCTTAGTAGCGATGGGTCTTTTTCATTCTGCACCCAAGAAATCTCTGAGGAAAATGCGACCAGTTGAACTTTTATGATCTCCATCCAGTTGGGCCTAAAATCACAGTGATTCTTTCCCTCCCCCACTTCACAATATTTTTAACTATATGTCATAAAGTGGCATGGCTTAAATGCCTGTGAAGGACTGCTTGTACCTTATGTCAATGTCCCCCTCCTAAAACACTTTCCCCCAGAGTCAGCATCTGGTGTGTGAACCTTTTTTTCAGCCTTGACACACAAGATATATCAGAGACAGTTTGATGTATATGCAATAAAAAGGAGTAGCAACATGCTTGGAAAACAGCTAAATTTACTGTTGTGAAAATGATGGCATTTTGATCCCATCCAAGCCTCTGGCCCCATCCCCTTCCTTCCCAGAGTGCAGAGGGGAAAAATGGCTATATAAAGTTTGTTGAGCCTTCAGAAAGTAGTAGTGACTGTTTCTAGGCTCAACTCACTTTGGCTAAATCTGTAAAGGTGGATTAACCGGTAAACTGCACTCCTTCGAAAGCATTTCTACAGCAGCTTCACCCTAACATAGAGATGGAAGCAACTTGGATCAGGGAGACCCAATTTTTTTAACATCCCAAAAATACAGACCCAAGTTTAACACAAAGCGCTAACAGGTAATTTTTGACTTACGACCACAATTGAGTCCCAAATTTCTGTTGCTGAGCGAGATAAATGTCATGTAAAATTTGCCTCGTTGTATGATTTTTCTTGCCACCGTTGTTAAGTGAATTGCTGCAGTTGTTGACTTGGTAACACGGTTGTTAAGTGAACTTGGCTTCCCCTTGACTTTGTCAGACGTTCGCCAAAGGTGATCACATGACCCCAGGATACTGCAATCATCATAAATATGAGTCAGCTGCCAAGCGTCTGAATTTTGATAACGTGATGTGTCATATTGCCATGATGGACATCATATCATTATGGCTTGAACTAGATAACTATGAATTAGACAGGCTCCCTGATATTAATTTCTCCTTTACTTCGGTTCAAAAGGGAGAAAAAATTGAGAATCGAAACATGCAAAAATGAGAGATTGTTTGGAATATTTTAAAAGAAAGTGAAGCATCTATTTCCAAAAGCATGAGTTTTTCTATGCATCAAATCCATTTTCTTTTTTAAAAATGTCTCCATTTCTTTGATACCCCCCCCCCAATTTTCTTATATATCATTAAAAGAAACCTGTAAGCAAACAGGCATAGACATACTGTATATGGAGCAGGGTTTTTTATTGTTGTTGTTTTTAAGACTGCAAATTCTATCAGTGCCCCTAACAAAGACATATCTGTCTGCTTCAATTATTCCTTACTGAATATGAATGAGAAGCCCTTTAATGAGGTACGGTAATTAGCTCTAGCTGCCCCCCATTCCCACCCCCTGTCAGCGGCTTCTCAGGCAGAGAGGCACTGAATCAGATGATTGACAAACCAGACAGTGGACATGTACTGTAGCTGATGAAAAACAAAGAATGGAGAGGCCACAGCCCAGGATGCTTATTGCATTTCAGATGGACTCAAGAGCGCTGGCCTTGTGGGTTCTAAAATCTCACTCTGGTTCATTGTCTGTAATCTCCCACAACTATTTCCAAAAACTCTAATAATGCTGCAGAAGATTTTGCTTTCAAGTTTATTTCTGGAGTGACTGACTTAGGGCTGATTCTTAAAACATTAGTAGGCCTCAAATCTCAACATACTAGACCATGTTGTGTCTATCAATTATTGGGATTACAGTTCCCAGTCTTCCCAGACATTTGACTGTAGAAAGTTGGTGTATAATTAATGTTATCGCCGTACAGGTAGTCCTAACAGTTTGTTTAGTTGCCGTTCAAAGTTACAACAGCACTGACACCGGTGACTTATGACCATTTTTCACATACGACCTTTGCAGATCCCCATGATCATGTGATCAAAATTCAGATGCCTGGCAACTGGTTCCTGTTTATGACAGTTGCTGTGTCCCAAGGTCTTGTGATCACGCAAGGTGACGTCTCACAAGCAAAGTCAATGAGGAAGCCAGGTTTCCTTAACAACCGTGTTACTAGCTTATCAATTGCAGTGATTCCCTTAACAACGGTGGCAATAAAGGTCATAAAATGGGGCAAAACTCACTTAACAAATGTCTCACTTACCACCAGAAATTTGGGGCTCAGTTGTGATTATAATTTGAGGACTACCAGGATTATAGGAACATATCAGCCTTGGTGGTGCAGTGGTTAGAATGCAGTACTGCAGGCCAATTCTGTTGACTGGCGGCTGCTGGCAGTTCAACAGTTTGAGTCTGAAGATTGACTCAGCCTTCCATCCTTCTGAGGTGGATGAAATAAGGGCCCAAATTGTTGGGGGCAATATGCTGACTCTGTAAACTGCTTAGACAGAGCTGTAAAGCACTGTGAAGTGGTATATGAGCCTAAGTGCTATTGCTATATGCAGAATTAGCTTGTTTCAGTTCTCTGGGAAACCCCGAATGTTTGACCTCTGCCATTAATATTCCCTGAAATTTAGATGTTGATAGGTCATCAGGACTAGTAGACATGGATGTGTGGCCATCCTCCATAGGTCTGTCCAACCTAAGAGCCATCATCATACCTTGGGTGTAGTTATCTTCTTAGAGAATGCTGTTTGTGAAGAGTTATTTTGGTTTCATTGTCCTCCTGGATTTACAGCCATGCAATTGGAGCTGAAAATTCACAACCGAATATCTGACTATTGAAAAGGAGTGTTGAAGCTCCAGAGAGATAAAGTGAGGTCTGCTGCTCTGGTATGTTTCACATACCAAGTCATCACTTGATATTCATGGATCTATTCTATAGTTATCAATGGGTGGTTTGTAAGGACAATGGCAATCCCATGCCTGTTGCTATTAACAAACAAGGATTGCAAGATCTAGGGCTAGCATATCTGGACTGCAAAAATCCAAAAATATTAGACCAGATCTGAGAATCTTATAGTAACAAATTCTAACTATGCACAAAACCTTTGGAGGCAGGACCTACCAGTTTTAGGCCGTGTGTACCTGCAGCAACAGCCTGTTTGGCAACTTGTGCCTTTAGTGTGATGGTCTGAAAACATTGGCAGGTGGAGTTGCCAATCATTCAGTGCTATGAATGATTATCCAGAAAAAAATGTTATTGATACTTACTGGCTTCCTAAGAACATATTCTCTATTTTAAGTACTGCTGTTTTTGAGCTTTATTTATTTTGAGTCTCCTCTCAATGGCTAAAAATCTTTCTATGGGAAGGAGGGGAAATTCTGCCTCTTCTAGATGTAGTTCTTAGATCATTGTATTTCAACAAACTATGGAAAACACTAGATTCCCCATCTCTGCCTAACATACTTTATTCTGCATGATTGCCAAATTACTATTTAATAGGTTGCTAGGCAAAGGAGTAGCCATGGCTCCTGACTCCTGCTTGAATTGTAGACTTTCACCCGTTGCCTCCAGGAGCTGATAAACTCTGTGGAAGATCAGAACAATGGAGGCTTCTGCCCCAAAGAATTCCTACCATAGGATCATTTGGTGGAGACGTTTTGAGTACATAAAACAAACTCCGTGGTCTGGATAAGGATTAGAGTGGGTGCTAGGTCCTTCATAAGGCAATTTTAGAAGTCTAATCA
>NC_138550.1:106642138-106793359 GCF_964273705.1 Natrix helvetica | reverse complement strand
CTGATTCCGGTCTTTTCTCTGCTGCTCGTATTTATGAGCGCCTTTTGTATTCTGCTGTTGCTTTTTAGTTTTACTTTTGTTCCTATGTTATTACAACAAATTACACTAAGAAAATAGTTGAAATGTATAAATGAATTGCAGCAATCGTAATAGTAACAAGTATAATATATGCACACATACACATACACACACATATGCATGCATGCATGCATACATACATACATACATACATACATACATACATACATAAAGTTGCCAAGGTTGAGAAACACTTCTATAAAGCATATTCAGTTTGAGATATAGATAGATAGATAGATAGATAGATAGATAGATAGATAGATAGATAGATAGATAGATAGATAGATAGACAGACAGACAGACAGACAGACAGACAGACAGACAGACAGACAGACAGACAGACAGACAGACAGACAGATAGATAATGTACACACACACACACAAACAGACACACACACACGTGTGTGTATATATATATATATGTGTGTGTGTGTGTGTGTGTGTGTGTATGTGTATATATTTTAGTATACGTGGAATTCAACTCCCAGAATTCTCCATCCATCCAGTTCTCAGAACTGAAGTCCATGTATCTTAAAGTTGCCAAGGTTGAGAAACACTGCTTTATACTATTAAGATACATCTAGTATAAAGATAGATCCTGGCATGCAATCTGTCTTTTCATTATTTTACACTTCATTGGGTTATTATCAAAACCCCTTAAAAAGTACAAGTTTAGTAACTCCTAGTACTCTTCCACTCCCATCCTTTTCTTTCCTTCTTAAGAGGGAGAGAAATTCTAACACCACTATTAAAAACCCAGTTAAATATTACTTTGTTGAGTGTAATGCTTAATTACAATTTGTGCATAATGACCCAGTTCTAGTAATATCATCTGATTTAGTAACGAAACTGGAACCTACCATATGTTCACCAATAACGGCTTCGAAATTCTTCTTGTTAATTTTCCAGCCAACTGCTACGAAGGATACTGATTTGTCCTGGAACTGTATTGTTTTAGAACACTATACTCATTAACATGGCTCATTTTTCCATACTCCTTCTATCAGCAAGCAGGCCAAGAATTCACAGCTTGTCCTTTGTGTCTGACACAAATAGATGCAGTCAGCAAACAAAGCTGGAGCACCAATTATAGCACATAAGAGGAAGATAACCTGCTCTCCTTTAACAGAGAATTGCATCTACACAATCTATTTACAGGGTAACAATATCACTGAATAATCAGCTTTGCATTTAGATAGTGACTTCCACTCTGGGTGCTTCCACACAAGGTGTTCAGACTGGAATTGTTCCTTTTTTTATCAGTGATTTGGCAATAAAAGTTATTCTACCTTTGTCATGTGACCACACCACCATTTTTAAGAGCTGATAAAAATGGGCTTTTTGGAAGGAACAGAAAGAAAATAGCCTCAGCTCCAGGGTTCTCTTTTTAAAAGACGTGTAAATTTGATTTGTTTGAGTCTTAAGATAAATATATAGTCATATGAATTGCCTGTGTAAAAAAATACGGTCCTATGAATAAAAAAAACGAAGAAAGAAGATACTTGCACAATGATACATAGCATTGGTTTAACACTGATTTAAATAATTAAATTATTTTTTGATATACTGTTTTTTTCTTTGCCCATGTGACTATATATATTATCCAATTGGCAGACAGGTTGCTCCCCTGCAAGTGTAGCTTTCAAATGGCCATTGACACTTTTGCAAGCCATGGCCTCTACAAGAGGCATTAGAATGAAGAACATTAGCATTGTAATGTTAGCCCCTGCTCTCTCTCTCTTTTTTTTTTGTGCCCCATGACACATCTATATATGAAAGATGCAAAGCTTGTGGTATAACATCACCATACTGCCTTTGTTATTCTAAAGCAGGAGTGTCAAACTCAAGGCTCATGGGCTTTATCCAGTCTGCAGGGTGCTTAAATTCTGGCTCAGAGGGCTGGCCTTGAAATAGCAATGGAGTGGCCCATGGTGCCTCTGGCTGCCGAAATGGGCCGTGGGAGGGGGATCATGCATGCCCCCCCTTGGCCCATTTTGGCCAGCAGGGTGCTATAGGAAGCCATCCAGGTGGGTCCCGGCACCCTGTTTTGGCTGCCAGAAGCAGTTTTTGGCCTGGACAGGGGGACCCTGTACTGCCTCTGGCAGCCAAAACACACCTCGCTTTGGCTGGCAGGGTGCTGCAGGAGGCATCCGTTGTGTCTCCTCCCCACTTCCAGGCCGGCCCATGGAGGAGAACTACAATGCTTATCTGACCCTTAAAGAAATCCAGTTTGACACCCCTGTTCTAAAGAAAGCAGTAAGCTCTGAGAGGGCTGTTCATGTTTGTAGGGTGACATTCCTGCACAGAACCAACTCCAAAACAACTGTGCTAAACCTTTGTGATAAACTACATTCCAGCAGATTTCAAGATATTACTGAATGCTGTTTGTATAGTACACCTTCAGTTCCCTGCCCTGGGATGCTGGCACAATCACATTGCTTTCAATGTGTAGAAGAGCAACAGCTTACTTTTTTGCAATCCCTTTCTCTCCAATCAATCTTCTCTGCAAGGGGGACGATCACAGGTCAGGCAAAAGGCAATGTATATTGCCCGTAATGGCAACATGTGACTAAGGGATGTTGTAAAGTTCATAAATGGTCATAAATAGGCAGTGAGGTTATTTTTTCAGCCTCACTGGAACTTTGAACATTCACTCAATGAATGGTCAGTAAGTGAAGACTATCTATAAGTCATACTGAATACAGTTATACCACCCACTAAGAAGTGATCACAATGATCATAGTGATCAACAGCAACAAATGAACATATCAATTGTAGGGTAAGAGTATGGAGAAAGATATCTCAAAGTTATCCTAACCTCTGTCCTGCTCAGCTATTTGGCAGTGGATATTCTGTGATATGCAAACCATCACTGAGGTGGAGAAAGCCCACACCAAATAATTGTGTAAAATATGTAACTACTTAACCCAAAACAGCCAGGTCTCCTATTTGTTGAGACACAGGCAATTCAAATACATAGCAAAATCTTAATTGGCTATTATCATTTTGAAGCTGGCTAAGAAGCCCAGATAATTGATCTCTGCATGTTCAGAATGTGAGCACTGGCTTCATCTGGAAGGTGTAACACAAGGTGTTCTACCTCATGGAAGGCATTACGATTGTAAAGACTCTGAAGCTAGATAGTCTTTGAGGAAAACAGGAATTCCTCAATCAGAATTACAAGCAGTGGTTGTATTCAGTCGGTTCTGACCGGTTCCGACCAACTGGTAGTGTCGACCTGCGACCCACCCTGGCTCTATGCCGTCCTATTTAGCCACATTTTCTAAGCCACACGCATGCGTGCAAGCCACACGTATGAGCAAAGCGTATGCTCAGAAGGCCATGCGCATGCACGGAAAGCGCACACACTCACAGTTTCGGTGTGCGGCAAACCGGTGGTAAAATTATTTGAAACTCACCTCTGATTACAAAGACATTCAATTTCCACCAGGGAAGGAAATTGTTAGTTGTGTGAAGCAAATGAAGCTATATCCATTGAGAAAAGTCACGGAAACAAGTAGAAATCAGACAATACGAGAAGTCTGCAAGTGGATTACAAAAGAGATCCCCAAAGTAGTGCCGCCATATACTCCGTGAACAGTTTTTGGCATGGATCCCTCTATGTTTCCCATGGAACTGCTTGGTTATTTGTTCCAGAAGGGAACAAAAAGTTGAGTGCCTGGGAAATGAGGGTGGGCGACCATTGTGCTACCTCATTTAGAAAAACTCCCAGTGCGACAACAGATGTGCACAGATGTGCACAGGGTGAACATAGGATTGAAAGAAACTTCTCCTGGTGATGAAATGGAGATGTATTTTGTTATAGAAGTGCACCCTTTGAGGTCACCTGATGATCATGAAGAAATGTATATTTTAAAGACAGATGGAAACTAACCAGCTTTCTGGACAATGTCTGAGAACATTAGAAAATGTTACTATACCAATATTTTCTGGGACGGATGCAAAAATTAGGTCTCTTACTTTCACGATACGGTAATCCTAGGGGGAGTCATGAATACTTCACAAAGTGGCTTCAAGAGGAATTCAATAGTATACCTGAAGTGGATACTGCTTAGGGATACAGGGAAAGAGGAAAAGTCTCTCCAAGACAAATGCAGTTAATGAAATGCCCATCAGTAAACTTACTGCCACAGTTAACAGACTATTTGTTTGTTTGTTTATTATTTTATTACTTACTTTATTTATTATTATTTATTTTATTACTTATTTATTTTTATTTATTATGCATTTATTTATAACACCTTATTCATCAAAGCGTCTGTAGCAGTTGTGGGATTCAAAATTTTTTACTACTGGTTCTGTCGGCCTGGCTTGGTGGGCATGGCTTGGTGGGTGTGGCTTGGTGGGCGTGGCTTGGTGGGCGTGGCAGGGCAAAAGATACTGTGAAATCTCCAGTCCCTCGCCACTCCAGGGGAAGGTTACTGCAAAATCCCCATTTCCTCCCGATCAGCTGGGACTCCAGAGGCAGAGAATAGATGGGGGTGGGGCCAGTCAGAGGTGGTATTTACCAGTTCTCCGAACTACTCAAAATTTCCACTACTGGTTCTCCAGAACTGGTCAGAACCTGCTGAATACCACCTCTGACCTATAGGAAGGACAAGAAACAATGGATGGAAATTAATCAAGGAAAGAAGCAACATGGAACTAAGGAGAAACTTTCTAACAGTGAGAACAATTAACCAGTGGAACAGCTTGCCTTCAGAAGTTGTAGGTACTTTGCAGTGGTGGGTTTCAATTTTTTTTAGAACCTCTTCTGTAGGTGTGGCCTGCTTTGTGGGAGTGGCTTGCCGGCAATGTGACCGGGTGGGTGTGGCTTGCCAGCCATGTGACTGGGTGAGAGTGGCCAACTTGTAAAATGCGGTGAAACTCACTTAACAACGCTCTTGCTTAGCAACCAAAATGTTGGCTCAGAAACTCTGGCATTTGAAGCACGCAAGTCTTAAAGCTGTCAAGTTACAAGACCCTTGCACTCCTAACCCTTTAGGAAAAAAACCCCAGGGGTGTTCAAACTTGACAGCTTTAAGACTTGTGGACTTCAACTCCCAGAATTCCTCCTCTCGCTCTTCATCTTGATGATGTGAGGATGGGCAGAGGGAGGGAGCTGGAACCGGTTATAAACGGCACTGTAGATTTGTGGAACTTCTTCTATAAAAGAGGTTAGAACTGGCAGGAACCCACCCCTGGTACTTTGTTACTGGAAGTTTTTAAGTAGAGACTGGACAGTCACTTGTCTGAAATGGTATAGGGTCTCCTGCTTGAGCAGGGAGTTGGACTAGAAGACTTCCAGGGTCCCTTCCAGCTCTATTGTGATTGATTGATTTATTGACTTTTCCTGATATATTCCTTCCAGACTGTGAGGAGTAAAACCACCTCCACTTACCAAATATTCATACATGACAAATTTCAGTGTTCAAAGCAACAATGCTGGGTTAGTTGCTCAATGTGACAAGTTATGAAGCCATCATGTCAGAGTCATCATGCATGATTTCTTGCCCTTTACACTAGCTTCATTATCCACGCTTAACAACTGCACTGGATATGTGACAATTCAAGGCAAGGAGGAGTGCAATGGAAACAGACGGTGGGTCAGGATGCACCCACTTATAGTAGGGAAGAATCCTGGGGATAATTCAACATTGACTTTTCCTCAAAATTGAAGCCATATCATCCAGAACAGATTTTTAATATAAGCACTCAGAAGCTGAAAGGATTTCCAGCTGTGCCTTTTGCAGATGCTATAGATGCAGAATGTTTAAAATGTGCCCTAATTTTTTTTTAAAAAAAAGAAAAGCCACACAATAATTAATTGGTGCAAGTCCCATGTATTGTTGAATGTCGTCAGTTATTATTAGAGCTTGCGTACATCAGCTTTAAAACGAAAAATCAGCAGGAAATGACTGTTGTTAGCCCAGTTTAAGGCTTCTTAACAAACATGCTTTTTAGGACACTCCTCAGACTATTTTCTTATTCTGTATCAATCCTAGCTTGACTTTATAGGAAGTCCGACAAAAATGAAACTTTCTTTCTTTGGAATAAATTAAAAAAGCCAGCAAGACAGCACAGGAACAAACCAACCAACCAAGAAATAAATCCTTCAGTTTTATTCTTCTTCTTCTTTTATATAAAAATAAGCAATGAAAGCCAAAGTAACAAAAAAAAATAGTCCTCCCCCTCCCCCCATCCGCCCCAACCCTTTTCAAGTATATTCCAGTGTATGGCGGGGAAGCATTCTCCAATTTTCCTCATGCCCTTTTTTTTTTCTAAATGTTGGCACAACTGCCTGGTTTCCCAACTATGTGAAAATCTCAAAAATAATGAAAATGCAGCTACCGTACTTTGTAAGCTCTTGGTAGATATTTTCTCTTACTTTGTCATTTTCAAGGGGGGAAAACAATGGTGGCATCTGTGCCCTGGCGCTAAGTGCTCATTTGCATGCGCAGGCAGAGAGATATCCGTTTATTATCAATTTTATGCATTACTTCATTTCATGGTGTTAAAACAATTACATTCAAAGGGTTCAGCAGTCCACAGCCAAGCTATTCAGAGCTCCAGCAGCATCATATAATAACGTTATTCAGGGAGAGACACATACATCATAGTTTACCGATTTAGAAGTAAAAGAGAGAGCAAGAGAGAGAGAGAGAGAGAGAGAGAGAGAGAGAGAGAGAGAGAGAGAGAGAGAGAGAGAGAGAGAGAGAGAGAGAGAGAGAGAATAGAAGCAGCAGTTCCTATAGAGTTAGAAGTGGAATTAGGGAGTGGGGGGATCGGAGTTATTACAATGTCAAGGAAACCTGGGACAGATGAAGATCTGATTTATTAATTAAGAAACTTGGACCTCTTTTCAAGCTAAAACCTGCCAAATGTGCTATTGCAAACAACAGCTTTCCAAAATCCATTTCATAAAGGAGAGAGAGCAAAGGCTCAAAGAAAAAGTTAGTGATAATAGTAACAAAATCTGCCGACAGATTTTACATGGCAGCATTAAATCTTGTTGGTGGGATAAAGGGGGATGATAGAGTTTCAATATATAACCTGTATAATTTTCAGTGTAAATTCTAGGTATAACTAAAAAGAGGAGAGGGAATGAGTACAGAAGCTGTTGAAATGTATTTCAAACTTAAATCCAAATATTATCTATCAGAAAGAAAGAAAGAAAGAAAGAAAGAAAGAAAGAAAGAAAGAAAGAAAGAAAGAAAGAAAGAAGGAGGGAGGGAGGGAGGGAGGGAGGGAGGGAGGGAGGGAGGGAAGATGAAAAACACATTTGTCTTGATTTATGATAGACAATACTTAGATTTCAGACTGTAATATCTTATATCTTAAAAATTGGAGAAGCACTTGCATTCTGAATAGGTTCTTGATACAAGTAGGCATATGCTAATATTTCCCAAATATTTAATAAAAGTTGTAAATAAGTAAGTAGGAGGAAATAGAAGAAAGTCAGTCAAGAAAAGCACAATCCAATTATCTTATTGCAGTAATTGTAGTCCAGATCCCTATAACAGCTATATATTTGTTTTGTTCAATTTCTCCCTTTCATAGTTCAACACTGAACTCAGAAAGAACAAGAGCACGGGATCTTGATTGTAAGCTCCTACAAATGCAATTTTCTGAGAGCAAGAGATCTTAACCTCAGAAAGCCCAAAATATTACCTGCTGAAATAAATGGGACCCTAAAACCTAAAGCCTTCAATTTTCACAATTTCCCTTCCTACCTGTATGAAATTTTAACCAGTCAGTTAAGTATAACGTTTATACTAATCATTTGTCAGTATAAATCTTTTATTTTGCATTCTTTGCAATGGAAGGGCTATTTGGAAAAAGTAGTAGAAATGTATGAACGTACAATCCTGTCTTCTGCTTATTGTGTTACAGTTTGTAAATATATTGATAGATATGAATTCCCCAAATGCAACATAGGATTCTTTGGCTGATAATATTTTCTAACAAGAAGGAAGGAAGGAAGGAAGGAAGGAAGGAAGGAAGGAAGGAAGGAAGGAAGGAAGGAAGGAAGGAAGGAAGGAAGGAAGGAAGGAAGAGTAAAACAGCTGTTGCTTGATGCTGCAGCTCAGATATTAAGTTTCTTGTTCTAAAGAATCCATTTCAAGAAAATTGCAATATGAAACCACAGTGAAAGAGTAAAAGAGAAGCCACTTGCAATAATATATTAGCTAGGCAAGTAAGATCATTAGATAAAGTACATCCCCTGGTCTCAAGTTTCTGATATGCCTAATCAAGCCACTGTTACAAGTCCTAAAATAAAATAATTAAATCGAACCTAATTAAATGTAGATATCATTTGCTCCAAAAGGCTGCTGTATGTCCAGCTTCCAATGTGGCAAAGAAAAAGTACCACGAGAAATGCCATAACATTTTAGCCCAGTTTTTACATTGGAATCTCCTGATACAAGAAAGAAACTTGTGAGTTTTGAGAATGCAAGATTCATTTGTCTGCAGTCCTTTTCAACTTTTTCTACGTCTTATTTCTCCAGCTTGGGGCTTCTTATGTGATTGGGCAAAAATGTAAATCTTTAAAAAGTCTGTAATATCCAATTTCTTTAATAATATCTACACATACTAAGGAAAACCTGTGCAGGTAGTTCTTGACTTACAACCACAGTTGTGTCCAAAATTTCTGTTGTTAAGTGAGACATTTGTTAAGGGAGTTTCCCCCTTTTTACAACCTTTCTTGACACATTTCTTAAGTGGATCACTTAAGTGATCAATTAGTAACAGGGTTGTCAAGCTAATATGGCTTCCCGTTGATTTTGCTTGACAAAAGCCTTATAGGTAGGCCTCAACTTATAACAGTTCATTGAATGACTTTTCAAAGTTACAAAGCCACTGAAAAAAAGTGACTTATGAGCATTTTTCACACTTATGACTGTTGCAGCCTCCCCATGGTCCTGTGATCAAAATGCAGAGTCTTGGCAACTGATGATATTTATGATGGTTGCAGTGTCCCGGGGTCATGTGACCCACTTCTGCAACCTTCTGATAATGGGAAAGCCAGATTCACTTAACAACCGTGTTACTAACTTAACAACTACAGGGATTCACTTAATAACTGTGGCAACAAAAGATCATACAATGGGGCAAAACTCACTTAACAAATGTCTCCCTTAACAACAGAACATTTTGGGCTCATTTACGGTCGTAAGTCCAGGACTACCTGCATTATTTTGCCCAGGGTGGCCCTCAATTATTTCTTTCCCAGTGTTTAAGGGCAGGCTTTGATCAAAGCTTTGTTCACTCCACTTAAGAGAACACATGTCCCTAAATTAATGATGGAATACTTTTAGAATTAACTAGAAGTTGTGGCTTAACAAATATGGCTTTATCCTGTACTATACCACTGAGAGTATTCAGTGCTACCATCCACTTGCATAAACACTTATGTTATTTGCTTAGTCATTATACATACAAGAAAAAGGCATTCCTGGTCACATACTTATAAGTGATGAGCAAAAATCTTCCCACAGAAGATTAGAAATTTACTTGATTAACATATGCTTCACTCTGTATTTACTCATCCAAAGGTATCATAAATCAATTTATTACCTAATGTTCTAAAAGAAGGGTAAAAATTGCTTTGCTTTTAGAAGCATGCCATGAATTTTCTGTTTTCGGTAGAGCGATTTGCCTCATGAGAAATGTATAGGCAATTAGAATTACAGTCTCCAATAAGATCAGATTTCCAAAACCATTCAATTCCAAGATCCACTGATCAAAGGAAGGGTGATCAACCTGTTAATCAGGCACTTTCACTGGATAATGATTAACATAAAGAACCACCTGAATTCTGATGAGAAGTTATATCCACATGGGATATTGTTAAGGTACCAAAGGGTTTTTTTTTCAGGCATATTGGATGTTAAACAAGAAATACTAAAGTACAAGGATTCTGCTAAATAAGTAAAGCTCACATATTTCATTTACTCTTTTAAGAAAATTGTTCTGATTCACACTCCTCTGATTAATATGTTATTAATAAGTAGTTTTAGTTTCTACTCGCTGTGCTGAATGAACAAAAATTAAACAACAGTTAAAAGCATATGATTTGGACTGTACAGTATTTCGAGAAGTAAGAATGTTCTGAGCTGCCTTCCCTTATGAATGTGACCTGCCCCTCTCTAACTACTTCTCATATGCAATGAACTGCAGTATATAGAAATTATTATTATTATTATTATTATTATTATTATTATTATTATTATTATTATTATTATTATTATTTTCTCAAATTAAGAGAACCAATCTCATGTAGCAGTTAAAAGTGATTTTTCTATGTGTTTGTTGACTTAACAGTTTAACCCAAAGTCGTTTTCCCTTGCAATCTCCCAACAAAGTACCCTAATAGACACTGAGTAGCTTTCAAGTCTAGACAATGTTAGTCAGATGCTCTTTCATGTTCTTTGAGAAGCAAAGACTGAGATGGCTTTACTAAAACTGATATCCTCCAGATATATTAGTGTGTAACTTGGAATCATGTAAGTTATAGTTTAATCAAAGAATTGGACTCTTTTTGTGGCAACTGTTCTTTAAAGTATCCGAGGAAGGGAGGAAGGAGGAAAGGGGGAAGAGAGGGAACAGCAATAGCATTTAGACTTATATAGTGCTTCACAGTGCTTTACAGCTTTCTCAAAGCAGTTTAGAATCAGCATATTGCCCCCCAACAATCTGGGTCCTCATTTTATCCACCTCGGAAGGATGGAAGGCTGAGTCAACCTTGAGCCTGGTGAGATTCGATCTGCCAAATTGCAGGCAGCTGGCAGTCAGCAGAAGTAGCCTGCAGTACTGCATTCTAACCACTGCACCACCACAGCTCATACACTGCGGCTCAACAGACAGCGTATTACTGGACAGTGAGAATACAAGAAATACATAAAGGAAAATAAAATTACAAGTTTATTAATGAAAAACAATCGCAGTCCTCGTTCAGTGATTGCAATTGGTTTTGATGAAATAGTCACTGAATGTAGTAGAATCATTGATTGAAGAGGAGGAAGTAAAGAGTTGATCCAGCATGGAGTCACTCCATGGGAGAAAGCAACATAGAGCAGACAAGTGAAATTGTTATCTACCAATTCCCAAGGGAATGCAGTCAGTCCGGCAAGATTCTTGTAAAATAGGTGATCAACAATAAATAAACTGCTTTGGCTTATTCATGGAGTTCTTCTGGTTCCTTGCAGCTAACATGTAGAGACATGTTCATTAAGCAAACTATGTGGCAGAGAAAAGTGAAAGTAAGAAAGATGCTATGATGATCACTATCATCTTGCCACCATTTCATTCAGATAAAATTTTCTCATACAGTGGCCTTTGCCTAATCCTCCCCTCCCACTTCTTTTGCTCCATTGCAGGGCAGAAAAGCGATCTCCTCCTGAGCTGCTTTTCTTCCACATTATCTCCCAAAAAAGTGCTAACTGCTAGTTAACTAACTCAACCCTTTGACCTCAATTAGATGATTCATTGACCCTTACACAGGCTGGCAGCTGCTGCCTGAAACTGACCAGACCTTAATCAGTTTCACATTGGAGACTTTTGTTATAAATGTGCACGTTGGTTGGAAAATGAATTTTTAGTTACCATTTACTAGCATTATCTTTGCAAATAATCTCTATCTCAAGGAGTTGGTAAATGAGAACTACCTGTAATGCAATTCTTCTCTGTGATACCCATTCACATTAAATGTTATGGAACTTTGGGAAATCTCACCCAGCTCTTGGAGATTAGATTGTGCCCAAGGTTTTGGAGAGTTCAAATAGCTGTAGGGCATAAGGGGGGGGGGAGGGCATTCATGATTCCTAATAATGTTTAACTCTTTTTCATGTTTGGCAAACTGGTTTCAGTGACTACCTGATCTAACCAATCATTAGAATCATAAAAATGTTTACTAAATAGGATTTCTTATCATAATATGCTGAGTTGTTCTCCAGATTAGAAGCAATTCTAATTCAGAGTTAGAAGCAATTTGGGTAATTCGGGGAAAATAAGGTTTAACAGAACAACAGGGTTGGAAGGGACCTTGGAGATCTTCTAGTCTAGGCCTGTCAAACTGGCAGCCCGCAGGGCAGATGTGTCATGCACAGAACACATCCACCCCAGCTCCGCAAAGGCAAAAAGACATCATGATAGTTACAATGTGTCACGTGACTCAATCGAGTTTGACACCCATGTTCTAGTCCAACATCCTGCTCAAGCAGGAGACCAGCCTACATCCTTTCAGACAATGCCTATCCAGACTGTTTTTAAAAGCCTCCAGAGAACTCCCACAACTTGTGAAGGCAAGCTGTTCCACTGGTTACTGTCCTCACGATTAGTTATAGTAGCTATGTAGAACTTCCTCAGTTCGGAGGCAGTAATATTCTACTGAACACCAAATATGCATTGAATAGTGTAGTTATATCAATTGTTTGGTCTGCCCTAAAAGAAGGGACCTTGAAGAAGGACATATTGGCTAGGAAATGCACTAAAGATATCAGTTGGGAAGGCTTCTATGGAGGATTCAGAATTTCAGGAATCCAAATGCCTCCCTCTAATTTTTAAGAATGCATCTTTGAATTTCCTGACCAAATTTCTGACTGAATTATATTGTGAGCTTTGTGTGCTCCTTTTTAACAAAGACCTATTTGCACTTGCTTTTTCCATTGCAAGGAAGAACCAGCTCTGGTTTCCCCTAAAATGGCGTTCCAAGCGAATGTGGGAGTTCATTGTAAGGCAAAACACTAGGGACAATTTTGAAGGAAATTAAAAGAATTTCAATGACCGGCAACATTATCCTGCATATCCTTAATACAAAATGAGTCCCCTGTCGGACTCATTTCCATTTAGTTGCTTGTGCAGCTTTCAATTTTGTTTGTAATTAGCTCTGTACCTGAGAAGCATTATTCTATATTTTTTTCTCACTAGCTTCTTTTTTCTCACTAGCCTCTTTGCAGAAAACACTGAAAGACAATGGAGGTATGGATGCCTATTTCGCCAGGCTCCCTCCATTAAATCATATCTTAACCAAATGCCATGTATGCTCACACCCTTTGGACATGTCGTATAGCTAAGATCAAAAGGTCATTTGAGTTATACCTGTGTGAGTTGCTGCTTTCATTGATACAATTTTTTTCTCTTCTTTTCCTTCATTTTTTGCAATATCTTAAGCAATAATTAAGAGCTAATGTGTCTGGAATAGGGCATTTCCTGAAGATTAGCAACCAGCTGGGAAGGAGATGATATCCTGAGGAGCAGCCTTGGGCTGTAAACCCCCAGTTTAGCCATTAATCCAGAGGAAGTTGTCTCTATCATGCTTATAGTGGCCCATCCCAATTCCTGGGTCCATTTTTCTATTGAAATGTGCTCTGCTACGGGCTGAAACGCATGCTGCTACTGTTTCTTTATTGCATCCATCCTCAAATCACGCTAATAACTAATGTTCAAAACGTGTAGGCCACCCCATTCTCTCTACAATAAAACATCCTAATTGGTTTTGCAAAATTATTTGCATCTGTAATTTTTTTTTTTTGCTTCAACCATGGAGAAAGAGTTTTTTTTCTTACAAAAATATTTGAAGGTAGGATGAAGTATTAAAGCCATTTTCTTCACTTTGTTTTTTTAAAAAATTCTATATTGTATTAAAGGTAGCACTGATTGATTGACTGGTTGCTCTATATTTCTGCTTTAGTGAGCATTCAAGGCACCTCATAAAAATTATATTTAAAAACATCGATTAAAATGTACAGCAAAACAAAGGCTACATTCATCTAATAATTACTAGCCTGACAAAAAGGATAGGTCTTCAGATTTCCTAAACACCAGAAAAGGATAAAATACAACTCCCAATATAGATCTTTCAGCATCCAGACTCTCAGTCATGTAAGGTTTTAGGCTGCCTGCTAAAGTCATCTAGCAGAGATGCAATTTCTATTCAATAGCCAGGCCTAAATCCTGACTGATAGGGATCCAGATCATCTATTTTATCTAGGAATTGTAGAAAGTTAGCACCTACCCCTTTCCTAGAAAAATGAAATATTTTAGGAAATATTAAAAAGAGCCGAATATTTCCCCTAAAAGGGAGTCAGAAACTCACCCTCCACACACACACCTTTGTCAATGGACCATTAAGGCCTGAGCCAGTCTATTCTACATAACAAAAATCTACCTCCTTCAGGCAGAGCTATAACAGGAATCCCAAAGCCCTTTCATTGCACCATCATCCAGCAAGGCTCAACCAAGCCTGGGACATAGGACAGCCTACAGAGTTGCCTCTGCATGGCCCCCTGGGAGTCTGACAACTAATCAGAATACAAGCTCAAATTCAAAAACCTAGAGAGGGCATAAAACCAGGGCACTCTCAGCATCTCTTCCCTTTTTCCCCCCAGGATCTCAAACCGTGTGATCCTGTCCACTATCAAAACCCTCTTTCCAAGCACTCTCCATGTTTCCAGTGTCTTTCTTCCCACTTGGCACCCAGAAGGACATTTCTTCCAACAGAATCTATGCTGATCCTTTATCAATGGGAAAGAACAGTCTAAAATAACCAGATCCAAATGGTAACTTTTTGAAAAGGACCGTAAGGAACTGATCATCAGCTCTTTCCAGAATGGAGGTGAATGCCCTTCCCCTCAAGGTAGGTTTTACTAGCCAAGTAAAGCAAGGATTCAATCAACAAGTGACCAGATTAAAAGCACATCCATTCTTTTAGACTCCTCAAGATTTGCAAGTCTAAACCGATCTCGGCTACAATCTAGCTCCAAACAAATATGTTTATTTTGATTTTCCAGATGCTGCACAAATTCTTTGCAGTGGTGTAGAAACCCATCTTCTGGCCCAGATTTCCCCAGAGAAACCAGGTAACTTTAAACAAGATGTTGGGAGGATCAAATACAAGCCAAGAAGTAAAGTTGCTTCACCACTTTTGCTGCTATGGGGCTGGCTTGAATTTTAGCTCTAACTTTGTCCACTCACACAAGGAAAAAGAGTCACAATGATCAGAACTTAACTTTACTTTTACCAGGTTTTTTTTAATCGATGCAAATTAGTTGATAATAAAGCTTAAGGCCCTTATAAAGAAAAATGAACTTGCTGTAATTCCTACAACTCAGACTATCACTAAAATCCAAGAATTGTATAATCCACTTTTGCTGTGCCTTCTTCAGCTCTGCAATTCTTGTTTGTTTGTTTGTTTGTTTGTTTGTTTGTTTGTTTGTTTGTTTGTTGTGCCTTCAGGTCAGTCTTGACTTGCAGCAACTGCTTGGACAAATCCTTGCAATTTTCTTGGCAAGATTTCTAAAGTGGTTCGCCATTGTCTTGTTTCAAAGTTTTAGCGAGAACGGCTTGCCCAAGGTCACCCATTTGGCTTTGTGCCTAAGGCAGGACTGTAATTCAAAATTTCCAAGTTTGATGCCTAACCAGTACACCAAAATGATTCTCCCCATTAATTATTAGGCCACCGGTATATTTTAAGACTATCATTTTCACGCTGCATAAAACAAACCCAAAAGAAATATCAACATCCCCTTGAAGATAACGCTGTGAACTTTCAAAATCTTAGAGACAAAAGACTTTGGAAATCTAGTGTAATGGGAAAATATAGTATCATAGCCATATCCTGTTTGTGTGCTTCATCACTGCCATCTCCCCCCACCCCTTCGGGGAGAGGGGTGCGGTCTATAAATCAAATAAAACTTAAACTTAAACTTATCTGGACACTGCTAAAAAGGGGGGGGGATGCTGAATTAGCCAGGTCTTCGGCCTAAAACATCATAGCTCTTCAACCATTCTTAACCACTTAACAGTCAGTGTCAATATGTATTAGTATTAACCCTCTAGATTTAGACATTTTTCACTAGATGCGTGATGGATTAATAACCTTTCCTTATGGTTATCTCCCCTCTGGGAGCATACCCTGTTGTTTACCCATTCACTTCTAAGAACTTGGAAAAAGTGAAAGAAACAAAGACAGGAAGGCAAGAAACAAATCTATAAAGACTCCTTTCACCCATAGGTTAACAACTGAAAAGAACCTCTCTTTTCCCCTCCTCAGGGTGTTGTGTTCATGTGTGTTCTTGTGATAAAGCTGTGAAGTTTTGGCTGCCCTTTTCTGGCTTCGGTTGTCTTCAGAGGGCACAGTGGGATAGATAGTTTGTGCTGTGACAGGACATGCCAACAAATTGCATCGCTTCTGCCTCGGTGGCTGAGGACAATGGCATGCCATATGCCAATGGCAAGAAATGAATGGGTCTCATTTACACTGGCATTGGGTGCCTTCAGCCTGACAGTCTTCCGAGGCCGTCCATGGCAAATTGGAAAGTAGCACCAGACCGGAGGCAGCAGCGTGAAGGGACAAGGCATGAAAATCTTCAGCATTCATAACTTTATGAGTGGCGATGCCGTTCGCAAAGGGGGGAATTCAACTAGACTCCATTGTATCCAAATTATCTCATGCTCCCTGGGTTAACTTTATATTGTGGGAGGGAATAAAAAAAAGCCACATTTCTTCCCTTGGGAGAGAGGGAGAAGAAAGTATGTGTGTGCATATGTGTGTGTGTGTGTGTGTGTATGTTTTAGACCAAATTCCATCTGCAAAGAGAAAACAAAAACACAGTAGGTGTCATGCTTCATGCATTGGGGGGAAAAAAACCCTTTCTGTGCTCAGATGGAAACCAGTGCAAAGAATTGCCCCAAAGTTGACCTCACAGCTTTCAGTCCATGTTCCAGCAACAACAATGTTCATATTTGACCTCTGACCTTCGGGGCAACCTATCATTTGTTTCCATGAGATGAAGCAAGGGATGGTGGGTGATGATTAAAGAGGAATGGTTTTGCTGACCTGAGACACTAATGAGGATGAAATGAGAAGGTCAGTGATCATTCTCACGTGGCAAACCACGGGCGAGTAGCTAATCTGTTGTTAATTGTCCCTTACATTTGTTTTAAGGGCAGTGATAGAGAGTAGTAGCAATTATAGTCTTACATCTTTTTAATCACTGTAATTAGCACCATGATATGAATGATGAGGCATCTAAAACCTGCCTAGCAGGCAGGGTCTTATTATATAAGTTTTTTTTTAAAAAAAAAAAAAAAAGCAAAGCCCGTGCATATAGGATTGTAAAAGAAATGGAAACAGCATGAAAATAATTCATATTCCAAACTAAAGCCTGACATTTTGTGATATTGTTTTGGAGTCATGTCTGTGCTGCATTTTTTGACTTCACAACCATAATTGAGCATCTGTTTTATGGATGTTATACAATGTTGTAAGTGGTCTGGAGTTCTTTGCATGTGTATTGGGTGGCTGTATGTATGTATGTATGTATGTATGTATGTATGTATGTATGTATGTATGTATATGTATATGTATATGTATATGTATTTGTGTTACAACCCCTGGTATGCCCAAATATGGGAGGAAGCTCCCTACTCCCCTTTCTGTCCTTCGGCTCATTACAGAAAACCATACAGGCAGAAAACCATATTTTTTAATTTTTAATTTTGCCTTTTTATATTTGTGTTGTATTTGTGCTGATAGTCTCCCTTTATTTATTTATCAGCACAAATACAACACACACACACACACACACACACACACACACACACACACACACACACACACACACACACACACACACACACACACACACACACACACACACACACACACATATATATATATATATATATATATATATATATATATATATATATATATATATATGTTGTATTTGTGCTGGTATTTGGGCATACCAGGGGTTGTATCACACATACATACATACATACATACATACATACGAAAAATAATTATGAGAGTGAGGGAGGGGGAGAGGGAGAGAGATATGATACATTTTATTTATTTATTTATATTTGGTGCTTCTAGACCGCCCCCTCTCCCAGAAGGGACTCGGGGCGGTGTACAGTCCATAGAGAATATCACAAAATACAATAAAAATTAAATATGTACAGTTTGGAGGAGGTTAAAATGCAATTAAAAGAACTGTACAAAGCTAATATAAATATAAGTTTTAAAACCCTAAAACAGACACAACAAATTAAAAACCCCTAAGATAACAGATAATAATACATTTGCCAGGAGGGACAGTTGTAATTATGCCAGGCCTGCTAATCGGAACAGGTGAGTCTTCAATTTTTGCCGGAAGGAGCGGAGGTCAGAAGTGGTTCTAATGTCGGGGGGGAGGTCATTCCAGAGGGTTGGGCCCATCACAGAGAAGGCCCTACTCCTTGGTGTCGCCCGCTGGCATTGCCTAGTGGACGGCACCAGGAGAAGTCCCTCCCTGTGTGAGCGAATTGGCCACAGGGATGTATGTGGGAGGATGCGATCCCGCAAGTAACTAGGTCCCGTGCCATGGAGCGCTTTAAAGACGGTAATCAGCACCTTGAAACGCACCCAAAAAACCACAGGTAGCCAGTGCAGCTCGCGCAGGAGAGGTGTTACGTGGGAGTACCTCGTACTCCCCATCACAGCCCGCGCGGCTGCGTTCTGAACTAACTGCAGTCTCCGGGCGCGTCCCAAGGGCAGCCCCATGTAGAGAGCGTTGCAGTAATCCAGGCGGGATGTCACCAGCGCATGAGTGACCGTGCGTAGGGCATCCCGTCCAGTAGGGGGCGCAATTGGCGCACCAGGCGAACCTGGTGGAACGCCCCCCTCGCCACGGCTGCCACATGGTCATCCATTGACAGCCGGGCATCAAGGAGGACGCCCAAATTGCGCACCCGTTCCACAGGGGGCAATTGTTCGCCCCCTATGGCCAGCGATGGAATCAGCTGGCTGAACTGAGGTGCCGGTAGCCACAGCCACTCGGTCTTGGAGGGGTTGAGTTTAAGTCTGTTGTCCCCCATCCAGACCCCAACGGCTTCCAAGCACCGGGACATCACTTCGACAGCCTCGTTGGGGTGGTTTGGGGTTGAAATATACAGCTGAGTATCATCAGCGTAGAGGTGATACTCAACCCCAAAACCACGGATGATCTCACCCAGCGGCTTCACATATGTGTTGAACAGGAGAGGCGAGAGGACCGACTCCTGTGGCACTCCACAAGTGAGTGGCCTCGGGGTCGACCTCTGTCCCCCTGTCAACACACATTGCCTCTGGTCGGAGAGGTAGGAGCCGAACCACCGCAAAACGGTACCTCCGACTCCTATCCCTACATATAGATGATATAGATATAGACATATAGATAAATATAGATATAGATAGATCTGTGTTTAAGTGCTTATTTGTGCTCAAATAAATTGCCTATCCACAGATTAGAAAGTCTCCAAAAGAAAAGATACAATAAACTCCAATGAAAGGGAATATCTGTAGCTCAGGGCTGAACTGTGGCATCCTTGATGCTTTCTGAGCTTGGTTGTTGGCTTGCAGACATTTCATTACCTGACTAGGTAAGAACATCAGGAGAACCACCACCGACTTCCGCTCCTTTCGACAAAAACTGAAGACTCACCTGTTCCGTTTAGCCGGCCTGGCCCATTCATAAGTCTTTCTTACCTCCTGGCAGATATTTTTAAATTGGGTATTTATAGGGGTTATTTCTTAACACTGTTTTTAATTACTTTACTTTAGGTACAGTTTTCTACAACCTCCTCTTTTAAGTAACTAATATTTAACTATGTTTATATTATTCCCATGTATTTATGTTTTTAATCTGACTGTACACCGCCCCGAGTCCCTTTTGGGAGAGGGAGCGGTATAAAAGCTTGAATAAAGTAAAGAATCCTTGGTGCTCTTTGAGTTTGGTTATTTGCTTGCAGGAGTTTCATTGCCACAGTAATTAATATCCTTAGTACTAGAAGGAAGTGAGATTTGTTTATATAGAATAGAATAGCTTGCCCTGTCAGTGTTGATGAGGTATTTTTTTCTCCTGGGTAGTTCCTTGATTAGGCTCTTGTTTACTGCTTGATTGTTTGCCTGAGTTGGTAGTTCCTTGATTAGGCTGTTGTTTACCATTTGTGAGGTTCTTGGTGCTGAGTTTGGTTGTTTTCTTGCAGACATCTCATTACCCAATTAGTTAACACCATCAGTGTCAGGAGGGAGAGGGGTTTGCCCTTTATATATTATCAGCTTGCCCTATCAGTGTTGATGGGAGTGTTCCTTGATTAGGTTGTTGTTTATTTTTTTATTCATCACATTTATTTCATTTTGCACTCCAGGGCGATTCTGAGCAGCTTATAAAATACATGAACATCCAACAGTTATAAATAAAAAAACACATAAAAATTACGAAGCTTAAAACAAACTAAAAAACAAGGGGAAGTGCCTTCTCTATTAATGCTATGCCACTATCTCCAGCTTTTCCTAAACACTAAAAGAGAGTTATTTTAGTTATCTGAGGAGGTAGTTCCTTGATTGGGGTGCTTCTTGATTATTAGTCTAATATTAATGTTGGTATTAATCTCTGTTTATCTGGGTGTTGATTGCTTGCAAGGTGTTTTGGTACTTTTGTTTTCTTTTAGCTTTTTGATTGTCTCTTTTTGAATGGCATATAGATGTTATTCATCACCATGTACCTGTTGATGACTGATTTGTTTGAGTACCATATTTCCAGGAATTTTCTGGATATCAGGTTTCCATTTAAAACTGTGGTTATGTTTATCCGTGTGTTGTGAAATTAAGGAGTTTTAGGGAGTTTTCATCATGTCTTATGAATGAACACTAACTACCAGTAAAAAGATATAATGAAAACTCCTTAACTTTGACCTTTGGTTTTATCTCTTTATTAACCAATGTCCAACAAGTTGAAACTACAGACCAGTCAAGAATCAGCTTGAATGCTATACTGTAACATAGACCTATTTGTCCTTCAATCATCTTCTCAATCTAAGACTAGTTAAAAGACTTGAACAGGAAGCAGAATATTATAAATATTTAGACATATTTTACCATTGTTGAGGCAATTCTCTGCAGATCTTTTGTGCTTTCTATATATGACACACATGTGTTATACTGCTTGTAGCAAATTTGGGCTGTGTTTAGCCTAAAGAACTACATAGCAGAGGTCATGTAGGACACAGGAAGGCCTCCCTAAGAGGCAAGTGAACAAAATCAAGTGCTTCTAAGAGCTCTTCAGTCAATAGGCCTTGCCGCAAGACAAGGGGAGGGATGAATCAGTGAAGAGCTCTTTTTCACCCACTAATTTCCCTAATTACTTTCCTTTTAATTGATACAGGCTAATATGAAAGGAGAAATAGGCCGAACTTTCCCACAAATTGCATGAAACCGAATTAAATGCTCTTGGAAAGATCCTGTAATAAAGTCTAGGCTCTTATTTAACAGATTGATATACTCTCTGTACTCTTGGACAGCAGTGTACTTCCTTTAAAAAAACAACATCAACATACATTTGAAATTGAACTATTACTAATAGAATTGAACTATTCTAGGTATGACTTCACATTATGAATTCCTCCTCCCACTTAAGATAGCTTGGAAGCCTGGCTGATAGAAATCTGGGGAATGTAGAGTTATAGTACATCAATTTGGGTGTCTTAAAGTTAAGCCATTTTGAGTAAGCTGCCCTTGCTTTTGCCAGGATGAAGAGCAGACTATGACTTCTTAATTAAAAATTAATTTAAACAGAATTTACATCTTTGTAAATTCAACATTATTTCCAATAGGATAGTAGAAGGAAAAATCAATTAAAAAGTCAATATCTGAAGTAAATTTCAGAGTTGACTCTGAATTGGGGCAACCTTATATACAGATATAATAATAATAATTAAAAATTATGTATAAATGCACAAACTCTTGTCCTGCACTATATATTAAGGATGAATGCATCTGACAATTTCACTTTCTCCCAAATTATTTTTTAATCTTGCAGTCTTTCCATCTCATCTATAAACTAATTTGCAAATTTCAAACAATTTTAATTCAATATGAATGAAATATTTTTTTTACCAATATACATCAAATACATTCTGTCAGGTACTAGAAATAGGAAACAAGATTGTTCAAATAAATACAAATTTATTTCACCCTACCTTTGTACACGAACCTGAACTACTAACAGTGAAGTCAAATTAGCAGGAGATAAGAGTCAACAGAATTCAAGGAAGGCGAGCTTATATCTCTTGTGGGTACAAAGGTACTCCAAACTGATGATGCACTTGACTCCTCCCTCGGACTCTGCCTGTTCATCGCCTATGCATTCAATTCATGGCATCTAATAATAGCACAAGGAGGTTCATGTTCTATGTGCCTTCTGTTTGGTTATTAAAGATGTGGATTCTGCCCACCAAGAAAATGCACTCTCTAGCCATCCAAAATTGGTCCCGCCCTGCCATAATATAGCTATTCTCTGAGTAGTATAGAACTGATCCCTCTTTAGGGGATAGATCTCCCATTAATGTCAACATAAGTGCTTGTAATATACATACATAGATCAATTCATATATTACATTCCACATGTGGCTCCAGAAGAATTTGGATTTCAAAAAAATTCTGTGAACCTCAAAGAAGATCTGCAGAGTTTTTAAGAAGTGATTACTTACAGAAATCTATGACAATACCAATGCATGCAAGTTTCATTGTGAAGTTGCTCGCATATGTTGTCCTGGGCATGAGGAGAAGAGATAGAGGTTATACACTTAAATGATAAGTTTGGGATTGGCAAAAGTCAAATATCTAGCTAGTTAGCTATCATTTCCAAATGTTAATATATAAAGTGACATGCTCAGCATCTAGATCCTGTTTTCTGCCATCCCTTTCCAAGGAAATTATAGCTTCACATCTCTAACCAAAAGCAGAGACTTGTCAGAAACAGATAAAAAATGTGCTTATTTTCTTTGACATAAATCAATTTAATCTTCAAAAACTCAAAGTGCAAAATATCTTTATTTTCTCATTTTGCACTTTCATCTGACAAGAAGCAAGGCCACAAAAGGTTATTGTAGGAAACTCTAAATATTAAAGGCTTTTGTATTTCATTGAATTTGATTCTTAGAAAATGTCATTATAGACATTTTTCATAATGCACTATTAATTTGTAACATGAATTCAGACTGTCATCAATCTGCCATCAAGTGTATGACAGTGACATGAGAATTAGTGTCTCTTGCACCACTTGGATATTCAGTAATTCCCTGTTAAATATGGATTTGGCAATGCCTATGCAGCCAACTATGTGGCTCTCTGTGGCACTTTGAAAACAATATTATACATAGAAATATTGTAAAATAAATCAGATATAAAGAAAATTATCTTTATTCTGTGTATTTCTATTTATTGATAAATTATTTCAATTCTGAAATGGTAATTATGAACTTACCATAACTGGAATCCTTGGTGGACTCTGCTTTATTGAAATGGCACTTTCCCCAATGTTAAGGAAACTAAAATTGATTTGTTTTATTAAAGATGGACACTTTTCTAAGAGTTTCCTTATTGCAATCTGTTAAAAGCAATATGTTTTGTACTGATCTACAAGTCATTGCATATGGAAAATGTCCTACTTCCAACAGTCCAATTTTAACCCAGTCTTCCGCAATAGCACAAGGACACTCATTTGCCATTTTGAAAACCAGAGATTGTCAGGTGCATGAAACTTGGAGCCAGGATAGAATTCAAAAACACTGTTAGTTTATTATTCCATGCAACATACGGTATGTACAAGAATCTGATCTACTAATAATGAAGGCAAATGGGCACCAGATAAAAGTCTACGGATTTCAAGGGGGTTGCTGGATTTAGGTCTTTTCTAGGGATGTAGGGACTCTGATTGATGATGCATTTGACACTGCCCTCAGGCTGGTCATCTTCTACAGAGATCTAATTCTCTAAATGTGCATTAAATAACTACTTAGTGGGAGACCTTGTAGAAGGCTGAAAAGAATGTTCACAAGTTAAGTAATAACAGCACTTAGAACATCTGAAGATGCTTTCCTAAAATTCTCTGTTTTCTGCAAGCTGCATTCATCTTCAGTGGATCTTACACTCAGTTAACCTATACATAGGATTGTAGCCATGACCCATAATCATGCATAGGAATTTTATTGGACATAAAGCTATTTGTGGGTTGAGATCTGTTGGGAGGCAGGTAGACCCGAAGGAGACAAATGTTTTTGGATTTACACACACCTAGGCCTGCCTAGGCATTGGCCCAGTGGTTTGTAACTTACTCCCTTTACTGGATAACTAATATCCTTAACTGAAGTGCTCAATAGATGTCTGGTCTCAGCCTGGTTACCTGGCATTATCCAACATCTCCAACCTGAGAAAATACAAAGCCCATGCTTATAATTCTGATGTCCTGAACCATATTCTTCAATCTCAAAGCAATGCCCATCTCTTCCTCTGATATTTTTCAAATATCAAAATAGGTATACAATTCAAACAAGGTGGACTCCAAATGATATCACTTAATGAAATGAGGAGGGTGGGGGGACAGGATTAAAAAATGCAACTTTGTCTTTGCTTAAGTGCCACATTGATTTTATCCCCTAAGTAGGAAAAAAGTTCCCTCCATTTCTACCCTGCCCTGGATATAGTACCAGTTAATGCCACTTAAAATCAGGTATAATGCTATTCTAACTATAGCTACCAGGGCTACAAAAATCCTGAAAACTAGAAATTAAATAGTTAATTATCTGTTTTTCTTTGTTGCCATGGATTTTTGTACCCTGGATCTGATAGTTTGTCAGAAGGGATGTTGTTGGGCTTTCAAACTTGGATTTTTGTACCCTGGATCCAGTGGTGGGTTCCTGCTGGATCGCACCGGATCGCGCGCGCTCCCTTTCAGCGCTCCACCTGGCTTGCGCGCTCCCTTTCAGCGCTCCACCTGGCTTGCGCGCTCCCTTTCAGCGCTCCACCTGGCTCTCGCGCTCCCTTCCGGCGCTGAAACCGGAAGTACAGTCTTGCCCCGCCCCTGGCGAAGCAACGACGCCTGCCTGCGCTCCACCAGCTCGGCTGGGAACGGAGATGTTTCCTCAGCGGAGCGGAGCGCCTGAAAAGACTTTTCAGGTGCTCCGCTCCGCTGAGGAAACATCTCCGTTCCCAGCCGAGCTGGTGGAGCGCAGGCAGGCGTCGTTGCTTTGCCAGGGCCGGGCAAAACTGTACTTCCGGTTTCAGCGCCGGAAGGGAGCGCGAGAGCCAGGTGGAGCGCTGAAAGGGAGCGCGCAAGCCAGGTGGAGCGCTGAAAGGGAGCGCGCAAGCCAGGTGGAGCGCTGAAAGGGAGCGCGCAAGCCAGGTGGAGCGCTGAAAGGGAGCGCGCGCGATCCGGTGCGATCCGGGAGGAACCCACCACTGCCTGGATCTGATAGTGTTCACAAATTTGTTAAGAACTGCTTGCCCTTGTCAGAAGGGATGTTGTTGGGCTTTCAAACTTCGGTAATGTTTTCACAACCAATGTTTTGTGCCTCTTTTTCTTTTCTTTTTTCTTTTCTTCTGGAAATTGCTGGAACAATTCAAACAAGGAACACTATTAATCACAGTACCTTTTTACCTTTGGTTCGCTTGGGACAAGAGTATTAAACAAGCCATAATTCTTACTGTTACAGAGTAACAGAATAACAGATTTGGAAGGAACCTTGTAGGTCACCTAGTACAACCCCCCTGCCCAAGCAGGAGACCCTACACCATTTCTGACAGCTGGCAGTCCAGTCTCTTCTTCTTCATCATATTACTCCTTTAGCTTGTGCTTTGGGGGAGACTAGATTCTTAATCTGAAGCAACTCCAAACAGGACCTTGGGAAGAGCCTTTGAGGACAATATGGTGGTGTTGGTTCAAGGCACATTTACATGGTTCTTGCTCCTCCCTACTGCATTCATTCTTAGATGCTTGGTGTGAACAGATACCCTACACCAGTGATGGCTAACCTTTTTGTTGTTGCATGCTGGAAGCAGGCGTGTGCGCCCACACCCATAATACAATGCGTGTGCGACCCCCCCCATGCCCATTTTGGGCCTAATAGGCCGTCCTGCCTGGGAGCAAAAACAGGCCATGAGAGGGCCACGCCATCCCGCATGCATGCACATGCACCCCTCCCCCCACGCATGCACGGCAAAGACCCAAAAAGCAGCTGGCCAGTGGGAGATGTGTATGCATGCTCAGTGGAGCTGAGCTGGGGTGATGGCCCATGTGCCCACACAGAGGACTCTGTGTGCCACTGTGGCACGCACGCCATAGGTTCACCATCACAGCCCTACACCCTCTCATACTCATGGCCAAGAAAGCTTTGTTTGGAAGTTGTTAGTCCTGATAGAAGAGAGCTGAGCTTCCCCTCGGCTTCTTTATTTGCTACTCCTCAGGCAAGAAATCTGACAAAATCAAACCTTTTCTATTTGGAGAAGCCAGCAGCCAATTTTTCCAAGCAAAGCCTGGAACCTATGCTGGCAGACTCCAACTTTGCACATTCAAAGGTTGTAGGTTGCAAATCTAAGACTGTATTTGCTATTAGAGTTTGTTGCTGCTCTGCCTGGACAAGGTGGTAGCAGCTTGCCTAAGCAAAGCAAAGATCAAAGCACATCCTGATGGAAGTTTTTATGGAGATTCTCAGTCTCCAGATCATGGTTATCCCAAAGCTGCTTTTTCAAAAGGCAACTGGACCTTATTTTTCCTTGAAGATGTTTCTCTTCTCATCCAAGAAACTTCTTCAGTTCTGACTAAAGTTCTGTGGTGCATCCTGGTGGAAGCATGTTGATCTTGCCTATAAAAAAATATGGTTCCAATTTTATTCTTTTTTGTTTGTTTGTTTGTTTGTTTCTGGTGAAAACCATCTATTTTATAAGATTACAAGGTTTTATCATTTTGATTCAATACGTAGATCAAAATTTAACTGTGAAATGTGATATATTTATTTATTGCCCAGCCCTTACCCCAACAGACTTATTAGATATTCACTGAGAAGTTTGCATCAATGTATTTATCATACTACCTGGGCCCGGGTATTTATTTATAGGGAGAAAATGTCTAGACCAAACGTAATTTCTAATGTTGCATTTTCCCCCTTACCAGAGGGAGCCCCCTTGTGGAGTACTGTAAAGCCATTACCATGGCAACTCCACTGCACTGTACAGTAGAAGCCATTTTACAGCAGTACAGTAAAAACAATTTTAAAGCACAACAGGCTGCATCTTAACAGAACACACACCCCAAGGGGTTTATGGGGTGTCTTACCCCCACAGTATTTGTTTCCAGAGAGTAAGTCATCTGTGTACCAAGATTGGTTGCAATTGCTCGAGGCGTTCCAGAGTTATGCTGGAACATACACACACACAACCATTTTTATATATGTATATATAGATAGATAGATTAAGAAGACTTGATAAAACCTATTAGACACCTTGGCAATGAAGGTCTCTGTATTTTATAGGGGGAATTTTGACGAGAAGTTTTATTTCTAAATTAATTGTATCAATAAACATGCTATTATATTTAAAGACATGACCAAAGGTTCTGTTTGGAGATTTAGCTGTGGAGACTATCATGATTAAGTCCTGCCTTTACAAGCTAACCAATATATCATTGATCATTATCTAGCATCTGTTTTGATGTCATGTTTGACCTGCTGAGAGTCTATCTTAACATCTGTGCAGAGAACTATGAGCCTCACCAGCTTTAATCATCTCTTACTAAAAAATCCTAAATGATATCCTACTGGATATCATTTTCCATGTGGAGCCCAAGGGGTGAGGTGAGGGAACTAGGATTGCTGTTGAAAGGACAATGAGCCTTTCAAGGGGAAACATGACTTTGTTAAATTTCTAAAAATGAAATAACAATAGATGGTCCCATTGTTCCTATTGTAGTTTTCCCTCTTGATTTTAATGGACTTAGTTCCCAAGGAAGCATACCTGGGTGAGTCACCTTATTTTGATCTTCCAATTATTATGCTTCAGATTTTATTTCCGTCATGAAAAATACTTTTCTTCAAATAACCAGAACATTTATTGTAGCAAAAGAACATAGTGGCAGAGGTGAATCTATCATGTCATATATCATTTTTCCATTTAGATCAAATTCCGGAATGTATGTTACCAACTTTTTCAAAAAAATATTACAAGAAATGATCTGTCATTCACATCATTTCAGGAGTTTAAATGCTATTAGTATTAATTTATGATTTTTACTATTTTAACTTTAACATATTTAATAGTATTTTCACTTTCATAACCAAAATCTATTTTTTCTGGACTTATATTTAAGAAAATATATTTAGGATAATTCACTTTGTCAGCCTCATTGCAGGATAAATATATACTGTATTTTTTGGAGTATAATATGCACTTTTTTCCCTCCTAAAAAAGGGTGATAATTTGGGTGTATCTTTTACACCGAATGTAGTCCTGTCCACCTACTGGCCCCCACATTGGCCTCTGCCTCTCAGCAATTTGCCTCCTTGCAGCAAATAGCAAACAACCTGTTTCAGTTTCAGCTTCAGCACAGCCTGATTAGCACAAGCAACTGGTTGTTGGTTGGATCGGCCTCCTGACCATCAGCTGTTTCAGGCTGCAGGGATTGCTATTGCCTATTGCTGTTTCCACACCATTTTCAGCCTCCACATCCCATTTTTGGCCTCTGCATGGCTCATTTTCGGTCTCCGCATGCCCCATTTTCCACTCAATCTGTTGCTCACCACCCCAGTGGAAACTGGGGTGTATGGAGGCTGAAAATGGGGCACACAAGGCGGCAATAGGCTATGGCAATCCCTGCAGCCTGAAACAGCTGATCATCGTAGCTGATCCAACCAACAATCAGCTGTTTGTGCTAATCAGGCTGTGCTGAATTGAAACTGAAACAGGCTGTTTGTTGTTTGCTGCAAGGAGGCAAATTGCTGGAAAGCAGAGGCAGATTTTTTTTTCTTGTTTACCTCCCCAAAAGCTAGGTGCATCTTATACTCCAAAAAATATGGTATATTTGAAACAGGTTGCAAGTGGTTTTTGCCCATATAACACTTTGAGATTTTAAAAAGATCTATAGGATCGGGATTTGAAATCAATAGAAAGATTTAAATAGCTGTCACGTCATTTTCTCACATTTCTTTGCATTTGATACTTGTAGACTAATATACAGATTTCAGGCTTCATGGCTAAGCTAACTTGAAATTTAGACTTTTTCTTTTCTCACAGTTTTAGAATGAGCTTCATATGCCTTCTTTTTCACATACAGAATGAGGCTCACCCATATATCCTCCAAAAAACTGTATACTGTGTACCATTAAACTATGTTATCCAATCAGAAGGCAGCAATTAGCATTATATACAGACACATTTAATCAGGACTAGTTAATACTTTTTTCGATATTGAAGGAAGAAGAAGAGAATTTAACGTTTAGACTTGTGGTGTAACATTCTAATATGCCACAACTGCTGTATTATTTATTTTTCCTAGTTATTTTGCTGTTCTGTCAAGCTTCATTCCTACATCAGTTAATTGTAATCACATATTTTAAAACCTTGACTTGAAGATCAAAAGGTTTTATTAATTTTAAGAAAAGTGGATAGGAATCAAACTGAAGGGGGGGAAGACTCATACGTAGGCATTTGTGATTTATTATTCCCCATAAATTGATTCAAAATAAGAAATGTTCAACTGCAAACCTTTTCGGTTGTCTGGTAATTGAATGTTTGCATGCAGGCCAGACTATCACTAGTGAATGCTGTAGGCTTATGTGACAGAAAGAAGATTGACTGAGAAAGAGGAAGGAAAGAGAGGAGAGAAACAGGGGGAAAAATGAGGCTGCCAGCAGTTAATTGTCCAATGTGACAAGCAGTGCCCTCTCGATGAAGGATGATACTTTTGAGAACGCATCTTCCTTTGTTGCTGTTGCAACACTAACAGACTATGCTTGGGGGGGGGGGAAACTCTTTAGTTGTGGAATCTTCAGGATATGAGAAACCAGGAAGATGTTTGTTAATTCATATCACACATTGCATGTCATCAGATAATTTCATGCTGAACATTTTCATGTCTTGTCTGTAAGAGAATGCAGTAGATTAGCAATAGCCCTTAGACTTATATACTGCTTCATAGTGCTTTTACAGCCCTCTCTAAGTGGTTTACAGAGTCAGCCTATTGCCCGCAACAATCTGGGTCCTCATTTTACCCATCTCGGAAGGATGGAAGGCTGAGTCAACCTTGAGCCTGGTAAGATTTGAACTGCTGAACTCCAGCTAGCAGTCAGTTGAAGTAGCCTGCAGTGCTGCACTCTAACCACTGCGCCACCTCTGCTCAAAGATTGAAAGTGATGTTGGCCAATAGGATGAAACTGATCAACGAAGTGTTCATCGGAGAAGTCAGAGGAGTTTTTTTTTTCACATACTGTACACCCCAAAAGTAATGTTTGTTTCATGAGGTTTCATTAGACAAAAAAATCCTTTGGTTTGCCCGGCCTTGATTCCTCTGCTTTCAGATTACTTTTAATAAGTTGAGCATTTAAGAAAGAAGAATGATTGAAGAACAAGATGTGGAGAGTGACTGGATGGTCTATAGAGAGGAAGAGGTTTGTTTTACATTTTCCTTAAAGAGAGACGCCACAAAAAGAGAAAAATGATGTTGATCTCCTTCAAAACTGTTTGGATTTGTACAGAGGAAGACTGAGATCAGTGTGTAAATTGACAGGATTTTGTTACTCCTATATAAGCTCTTAGCCTCCTAACCTCCATTGGGGTTCCTTTATGAAAATTCCAAGCCAATCTATCAAAACTTTATATCAGGGGTGGGGAACGATGGTCCTTTTATGACTTATGGACTTGTGACATGGCTGCCTCAGGAATTCTGGGAGTTGAAGTCCACACATCACAAAGGGGGTCAATCGTTCCCTACCTCTGCTTTACAAATATAAATTCTATTTAACCACCTCATGGTGCCTGTCAACATAAAAGGTATGAGTGGAAGTATAAGGAAAAGAAGCTTTTTAAAAAAATACTGAAAATAGAAACCAAAGCAAAAATGGAACTGTTTGGGGATTGCGGGGGGAAGCAGTCCTCACAGTATAAAATATTCTACCTTGTGATCAAAAATTAAAATGAGCATGCCAACAACACCTTAGTGATTTAGTAATGCCAGTGGAAGCAATACAGTATTAATGCTCACATAGATTTTTAAAAATACAAAATGAAATTCATTGTCCTGTTAAAAACCAGGATATGCCATAGTTATTAATAGTGGGCTCTGTAGTGGGCTCTGACATTCTGCAACTAGGATTAGACCTTGAAGCCATCTCCACATCCATAGCCATCCATTCTAACAAACCCAGAGAGCAGCAACAGATGAGATAATGGCATAAATATCTACATTAGCATCAGTGGTGGGATTCAAAATTTGTTACTACTGGTTCTGTGGGCGTGGCTTGGTGGGCGTGGCAGGGGAAGGGTACTGTAAAATCTTCATTTCCACCCCACTCCAGGGGAAGTTTTCTGCAAAATCCCCATTCTGTCCCGATCAGCTGGGACTCGGAGGCAGAGGGGGGCGGGGCCAGTCAGAGGTGGTATTTACCGGTTCTCCAAACTACTTAAAATTTTGGCTACCAGTTCTCCAGAACTGGTCAGAACCTGCTGAATACCACCTCTGACCAGTTCTGGAGAACTGGTAGCAGAAATTTTGAGTAGTTTGGAGAACCAGTAAATATCACCTCTGACTGGCCCCGCTCCCATCTATTCTCTGCCTCCCGAGTCAGCATCTAGATGAGTATGGACACGTCAGACTTTATTGTGATTACAATATCTATCCCAGTCAGATATGTTTGCAGATATTCACTTTCATATTTGAAGTTGTGCTGGTGCCTACATATATAGTGTAAATGCATCAGGTCAGCAAACAAAGTTCTGATTCTTTTATCATCATTTCTATGATTTGAGTGAGTTTAACATTTTAAAGAGACTCACACGATGTAGTCATCCAGCTAAAAACCAGGAGATTGTGAGTTCTAGTCCCACCTTGGGCATGTAGCCAGCCGGATAACCTTGGACCAGTCAGTTTCTCTCAGTTTTAGGAAAGAAGCAACGGCAAACCACTTCTGAAAAACTTTTGTAAGAAAACTGCAGGGACTTGTTGAGGTAGTCTCTGAAAAATGGACGCAACTCAATGGTATGTTACTCAAATTATTTCCTTCTTTCTCTCAGTATTGGCATTGCTCTCCCAACCCTCAAAAAAGTGCCGTATTTTTCACACTATAAGATGCACTGGAGTATAAGATGCACTAAGATTTTGAAGAGGTAAATTTTTAAAAACAGTTTTTGCACTCTGCAGGCCTCCCAAACCCTCTGCACTGCCCTTTTTCCCCCCCCCCCAAAAAAAACCAGGGCATGCCTAGGCTTTGGGAGGCTTGTAGACTGCTCCTGGGACCTGTGGGGGGCAAAAACGAGCAAAAAAAGGCCCATTTTGCATCTTATACTCCAAAAAAAATGGTATGTGGAAAACGGAAAGAGCAAGAAAGCAAATAATAGTGTGCATGTTGGACAGAACAGAACATTTGTTATGCAAATGTAAATATAAATGAAGTAATACACAGGAAGGTATTTCTAAAAAATGCAGCCCTGGACATTTATTAATACCTACGTTTAAAATTGTTTAGCGATACCACCAAACATTACACAAAGTTAGGCGCAATTAAGTGAATAGACCCCAGTTCAAACATGAATATATTGCAGGGGTCTTGTTAGAATTAGTTTGGCAGCTTTGAAGACGCCAGAGGAATTCAGCCATCACGCAGAATTAGTAACATTCAGATATATACTTGGGACCCTCATGTATGCAGCTCAGAGTTTTTTATTTGGTGTTACTCAAAGATTCATGAATCCTGTAGTGGTTTTACTAATTTCTACTATTTTATCTTACAGTATAAAAGGTGACTTGGTTGCATAAGGCATGCTAAGTAAGGGCATGGCATTAAGTCAAAGATACTCCCAAATTACATTTGGAGAAGCCATCTTGTCTCAGATAAGTTACAGAAAGAACAGAACAGACTACACTTAAAGTGACCTTGTTAACTTTACGGGAATTACCCTCAAGTCTCTCCCTGCCTTCCATGAAAACAACCTCTCTCATGGAAGTCAATTTTCTAGTGATCTTTCCATTGCAGAGTTAACTCGGTCACCCATTTCTGGATTTGAGGGTTACACTTTTTCAATTAAGGAGCACACAGTGAACAGAAAAACCTGTAAAAGTGGAACAGTACAGAGACATGTTATAACAATTCTTTGATGTACAGAGCTAATTTTAGAGCCTTTAAAATCAATTCTTATCACCGGCAGGTAAAGTCAAAAATAGAAGACCCATGAATCTGGGTGAGGTCAGACTCCTTTACAGGTTCAGGTTGATTGGTTTGCAATAAAACCACTGAGATCTGCTAGTTTTTTAATGAGCTTTTCTCTCAAGAAGTGAACTTGTATTTCCAACAAGGATTGTTCAGGAAGGATGTGCGCTAAAAAGAAACTCCCACCAAAACTCCCCGTGTGATCTGGAATTTAGTTCACTTGTGTGCTGGGCTGTTAAGAGAAGGGGTCGTGGTTATTTCTTTTAGTGCAAAACAATTAAGCACAATCAAGCATGGGAATAGAGGATAAAGGGAACCATATTCCTGAATGGAAAATTAGATTATGGTATAACAGATGTTGTGACAAAGTTGTCTAAGCAAACAGTCAGCAGAGAAAAATATCACTATTTGGGATTTGTTTTGGGTATATGTTAAAATTTTAAATGTCCAAATGTTGCACTAAGTGTTTCAAAATTGTCTCCAAGTTGTAGAGTGTGCTATTATTATTCTGACTAAGATTTAATTTCTTAACAATTTAGCAAGATTCTGATCCAGTCATCAAATTCCTTGGAGCCTAATTGTTATGAAAATAATACAATTCCACTATTTTCAATATGGTGGCTATTCGTGGCTACCAATTCTCCTTTCCCACTTGACTGTTTAAAAGTGTTTCATTTTTAAAAATGGGAAGCAACACAGTACAAGTGCCACAAAGAGTCACAAAATGCTCAATTTAGAGAAATTTAGGCTTACATCATTTCTGATAGCTAATGTTACTGACCAGTCCTTTTTCAGGGGTGGGCTGCTGAGGGTTCGCAGGGGTTCGGGAGAACTTCTAGCTAAGGTTCTATACAGTTTGGAGAACCCCCAAATCCTATTTCTGGTTGGCGCAAACCCCCCCCTGCCCCTCCCAGGAGTCCCCATGTGGCCCATTTTGGATATAGGTAAGTACAGGGCATGCACAGAGATTTGGGAAAGGCAAAAAAAAAAAAAAACCCAGGGCTAATGGATGTTCAGGAAGTTTGGCCCATTTCTGGCCTCCAGAGGGCCTTCAGAGCCTGGAGAGGCTGTTTTCATTCCCCCAGAGGTTCGAGGAAAGCCATGGGAGGACAAAAACACCCACACACACTATGGTTCAGGAGGCCAATTAGACCCCACCCACACCATGGTCATGCCCACCCAGCAACCAGTCAGAGAACCTCTTGTTAATATTTTTAAAGCCCACCGCTGCCTATTTTCAAGTAAATTTGCATAAGACAGGAGAGAGAGAGAGAGAGAGAGGGAGGGAGGGAGGGAGGGAGAGAGAGAGAGAGAGAGAGAGAGAGAGAGAGAGAGAGAGAGAGAGGGAGGGAGGGAGAGAGAGAGAGAGAGAATGAATCATAAACATCCTTCCCTGAGAATATGCTTTATTGAATCCAGCACGAGATGCTTTTGAGTAGACACCTCTGGATTTAGGCCGTACCAGTAGTTACTTAATTAAAGTTCAGTAATTCCATAAACGGCTTGTAAGAGCTTTCAAAGTTCTTTACAGGAGACTAATTCTATTTTTTTGTTGTTGTTGGTTTATTATCAAAGTTAAAACAAAGAAAAGATCTTGAGTTCTGCTCAGAGTGCGAGGTTTTTTTTTCTTTTTTCTTTTCTTTTTTTTTCTTTTTTTTTTTGGGGGGGGGGGGGAAATTACCTGCCTGTCACTGTGGGGATATCAACTTCACAGAATGTTGTGAAGATGCTGTGTAGGACTCAGGAGAGCTCGCAGTATGACCTCAGGGGAGAATAATGTTTCTAGAAGGATTTGAAAAAAATTGAATGCCTAAGTAGAAGAGCAGCATTAGTAGATAAAATGAACACAAGGTGTACTTCTACTTCTTTACACAGCAGGTGGTAAAAACAGCTAACCTTTCAATCTGCCCTTTCAATCTACCACTTCTGAATCACCTGCAGTTTGTTTTTCTGCTCTGCCAGAAGTATATGAGAGAATAAACAGTCTTGAGAAGTTACTGATCAATGAAGCTATGATTTTATTTGAGAAATGTATATCCCGGGTCTTGAAAGACAGTCTTGGGAATTGGATCTGCAGAAAACTCTGGGCAAAGTCCTATCTGGCCACAGCTCCTAACTGCTCTTTAACCAAGAACCCCAAATGACAGTCCAACTTTTTTCTCCATCCAGAGAGATTGCTGAGAATACTGTTACTGGATTGCCACAAAGGTTATTAAGTAAAAACAACTTGGCCCCAGGAGGTAAAAAAGAGCTTATTTTGTCCCTGACAATTTCTAGACAGTAGTTCATGACTATCCACGACATTTCTCCTCAAGATTTTTGTATATTTCTATAAATCCAATGAATCTGAACTCAATGAATGAATTTATTATTCATGTTTTTGATGGTTTTCCGCAGCTCCTGAATGATTTTTGGCTAAGATATCATCTTTAAAAATTTTCAGCTTGTTTGTCAAATTAAATTATTTTTGTACAAAAGTTTTTCATTTGTTGGTTTTTGGCTTTTTAAAAAAATCACTTTTAATCACGAGCATCCAACATTCAATACATGGAAACAAATTCAGTTCAGGAAGTGGAAAAAGATGTTTCAGAAAGTGAATATAATACATTTTTACAACCTTGTGGCATAACAGATCTGAAGAGCAGTCACACAATCTTAGGAAAAGGGAGAAACATGGATATTAGATATGTACAGAGATGGTATTCAGCAGATTCTGGAAAATTCAGCAGAAATTTTGAGTAGTTCGGAGAACCGGTAAATACACTTCTGACTGGCCCCGCCCCCATCTATTCTCTCAGCTGATTGGGAGGGAATGGGGATTTTGCAGTAACTTTCCCCTGGAGTGGAGTGGGAATGAAGATTATTACAGTATCCTTCCCCTACCACACCCAACAAGCGACATCCACTAAGCCATACCCACAGAACTGGTAGTAAAAAAATGCTGAATCCCACCACTGTATATGTATGTATGTTATGTTGTTTGTAAACTGCCCAGAGTCATTTAAATGATATAGGTGGTGTAGAAATTTGATAAATAAATACATGTGCTGCAGTATGCCTGAATCTCCATTTTGGAATTCAACCTGAAATCCTGTGCAGTTACAATATTAAAAGGCAAGCAGGACAAGCCACTAGAATATAACATAACAGCAAGCTGCACTCCTTACTTGCACTGATGATGTTACCTAGTTTGGGTAATAAAACATCTGCAAAAGAACAAGCAAGCTCAGAGAGCACCGAGGATCTCCCACAAAATTAAAATTATGTATTAAGTAAACAAAATCCCAGGAAATGCACCTAATTCACTGCTTACCTCACCAAGCTGTGCTTTGGTGTAGCACTCTTATGATACGAATAATTTTTTATTTGTCAGGTATAGAATTTGTCCAGATTCTTTATGCTGCAATAGTGGATCAAGACACAGTTGAAAGACTTCAGAGAAGAATGTCGGGTTTGGTTCTGAATCCTCTAGGAGCAGTAATGTCAGTACAACAGAAAGTAGTTGGTTTTATTCCTTATAGACTGTTTAAGGGAAGCAACATCTGCCCAGGATGGGGATTCTTTTACTAGTAAACAGTAACTTAAGAACACCCACTCTTTTTTTCTGAATTAAAAGACAACTTGATGGCTGGAGATAAAACTGATGCAGGGAAAGTATAAAAAAGAGAAATTACCTCAAAAGAGACAGGGAAAATCTTTTTACAAATTTATCACAACTGTCTTCCTATGTGCTATTCGACATCATTCAAATCCCAGTACTATCGTTACTTTTCTGCTTTTATTATCTTTTGGAGTGTTTTCCGTAACCCTTTAGTAAACATTCTAAGGAACAGCCTGAGGCCTTGATTGTAAGCATAACAAATAAATTCAACTGAAATTAATGGGATTTTTCCCTCCTAAGTGAATTCAGCTTGGGTCCAAGTTAAATTTAAATCTTTATTTTGAAAATGGAGAATCATCCCACTTTGGTCGTCAAACTGGCTGATGACCATGATCCCTTAAAACAGTGGTCCCCAACCTTTCCAGCTTTGCAGACCGGCAAGGGGGGGAGGGACAGAGGGGAAATATGTCTGTGCGAGTGGCAAACAAGTGTTCACAGTTCCATTTGCCTGAGCGGCGGGCATATGTGCCCGCAAGTGCCTGCTGCTCATGCAAATGAAGCTTCACATACAAGCTTGTGTACCTGCCATTTGTGCAGCCCGGTTCCAAATGGGCTGTGGCTCAGTACTGGGCCATGGCCCAGGGGTTGGGGACCTATGCCTTAAAATGATTGTCAAGTGTTCTAAAAGCTCTCACAATTTTTCATTCCTGAAAAATACCCCAATAGAATTTAACAAAAAGAGTCCAAAGGTCTTATAGGCATGCAGGTTAAAACATAGGAAGCTAAACCATCTTTAAAAAAACAACAACCATAAGCTCCTTTATAACATGCTTTGATTAAATTCTGCAGATATATCAAAAAGTGCAATTCTACCATAATGTAATTGGTACTTTTCATCAAGCAAGCTCAACACTTTAAGTTCATGAGTGTTAAAAAACAGTCACTATGTTGAGCCACATTTGTGCCCTATGATTCTGTCCTATTTGTGCCACATTTGTCTTTATGAAATAAGTGGATTTTCTGGCTATGACAGTAAAGGCTTGCAAAAGTGCTGAATTGTTCTTCATACCAAAATCGTTGCCGAAATTTTTAATGTATTGTGACATTCAAGACAATTAGACTACAATGGAGGTGTTCAAAATTCTTCTAAAATATGTAAATGTGATAGACAATAAAAATACTTACCCTTTTCACTGAAAGCACATTTGTAATTGTTTTGAAATTGTGAGTTAGCATAAAGACTGGGAAGCTAGATTGGATGGCCGGCAATATGATGCTAAACTCAGAAAAGATCATCCATCAATACTAGAGTTACTTCGATTGCCGGAGGGAACTATGATCCAGTGGAAATTTCTTATTGTGTGGAAGGAAAAAGATAATATTTTTTATAGATTATACCTTCCATTTCGCCCTAAGAAAAATTTGGGGTGATGCTGGATAGAAACTACAAGAAAGGGAACAGGCCAAATTTAACCAAATCTCTTCTTCTTATAAGGCAGGGGTGTAAAACAAAAGGCCTGTGGACCAGATCCAGCCCACAATGTGGTTGGATCTGGCCCACAGGGCCATCCTGGAAAATGTAAGAGGCCAGCCTGTGTCGCTTTGGCCCGATCTACCCACTATGAAGAGGAAACATGCCAACAGTTTGGGGATGTTGGCCAACAGTTGGCCATGCCCAGTGAGTGGTGTCAAGCTGACTATGCCCACCCAGTTGGCCACAGCTGGCTGGCCCCCCGAGGTCAACCACAGACCCGATGCAGCCATCAATGAAATTGAGATTGACACTCCTGCTACAAGGTCTCATGCTTTGCTTGGAAACCACTTTGGACTAATTGAAACTAGAAAAAAGTGCATTTTTTCTATATGGCATTTGATCTATGATACTGGTACTAAATTTCATAAGTGAGCATGGATAGCCTATCTTAGTATCTTAAGAGTAAACAGAAATTAATTTTAAAACCCATAGAGCTTCAATTAAATGCTGAAGAGCATTTCCTGGATCTGGTGTTCTTTAGAAGGGTTGAACTGTATGATAATTGGAATCTTAGAAGCTTACTGATTTCAGCTTAACTAATATAAAGTATCTGTGGTTATACCAGGTAATATTCAAATAAACGTGTTCATTTCAGCCGTGAAAGCCAGCTGGGTGACTTTGAGCCAGTTACTCTCTCTCTCAGCTGAGGATCCCTCGCAGGGTTGTTGTATTCCACCTTGACTTATTTGAAAAAAAATAATTAAATAAATATGTTTTATTGCTGAAAGCAATGTACAAGAAAAAAAATATGACAATACTTTTCTTGAACAAATTTGGATAGAACATGAGAACAATCAGCTCATGTAGTGAGCCAGGTGAAATGTGATATTGTACACATGGCTTGACCATTGTCTGCAAAAGCCAAAGGATTTACAACAAAGCTGAGAAAATGTAGGTACAACAACCCTCTTTCATTAAGAAGAGATCAATGTAGCAGCGTCATCAGCTATCGTTCAGCATCTTCCAAAAGAACAAAAAATGGAAATCTGTATGCACATATACATGCATACACACATGAAGTGAGTTTTATATCGAATCTTTTCTTTGTCGCAGTAGGGTTTTTGCTTTGGGGATTTTGTTTTCTGGTTTCTTTAAAAAGAAGAAATGGGAATTTCAGAATAAGTTCCCATGCTGTTATATGCACTTAACCAGGGATTTAAGATTTGTCTGTGCTCTCTGTGGTGTTTCATAGAAAACAAAAACTGACTGCTATTTCTTTGTTGTTTTGTTGTTGTTCTTGAGCAAAAGGTGGGAGGGAAATCATGCAGAGAATTTCCCTTGTTGCCTCAGTCAGCTTTCCATGGTGCATACAGCTGTCTCAAGTGAATTAGAGGAGTGTCCTGAAAGCTGCCATTGATCTGTCTAGTCGCTTGTTTAATTTCCCATTGCACTGAAATGGTGCCTCTCTCTTATATAACGGATGCTAATGTACAATAAATATTTCCCTACTGAGATTTATGTCAAATATCAAGAATCTCCTGGGAATGACACATTAGACTTCAAATTTATCATCCTGAGATCAGGAGAGGATTCTGGCTTCTTTCGCTGTGGTCATTCCTTGGCATACACGTGTGCGCGTACGATTTTTGTTTGCAGAGTTTGTTTTAAATACCAAAAGCTGTTTTATATATAAATAGATCCGGCGATGCAAGCAGCAAGAAACCCATTCATCAGATATCCCCAAGCACACATTCACACTGCACTACTATGCATATTTCACCAAATGTGTGTTCAGTGGGACTTGTACCATAATATATGCAGCCTAAAAAATCAGGGTTACCAAAGGAAAGATTAAAATAATAAATTCAGTATGCGGGTAAATTTGAGGAAGCTCCCCAAAATAGTTAGGTAAACATGGGGACAACACATGATTGGAGATGCACCTGTGGGATTTTAGTAGGTTTATGGTTCGCCAATTTATTCCTCCATGGTCTGGGTCCTTCACACTGGGATAAGTTTCATGTTGCAGAGATGAATGGAAATGAAGTGCTGTGTAATTATTAGTTTTGTTGCTGGCAGATCAATCATTTGCGATGAACTGCTCACAAAGGTCACGTATGACCTTTCGGCTGGAATTTAACTGGCACCACAGTTGTGATTTGCTCACAGCAGCAGTCCCCTGCTGGCTGTATTATAACAGTCTTGGCAGCATTAAAAGGCGGGCCTGCATTCCATGTCATTGGGCTTCTTATAATTATGACAAATGACTAAATGTGTTATTTTCGGCAAAGCAGTGGCAGTCAAAAGGGGGCACTTAGGGTTTGTAAGAGGTGATGGCTTGGCGTGCCTTCTCCTTTTCTTGACTTAACACGGGCTGAATCATACATGGCCACCCCACTGACAACCGAGCAGAGTGTGAATCTCATTTCACAAGGTTGCTGCAGTTGCTGCGGGACAGCTGCAAGGCTTTCTTGTCATCACTAACAAAAACAGACCCCAAAGATACTGATGCTGCCATACAGTCTACTGAGGAGGGTGAGGCACTAGGGATCCTCAATGGCTTTATTTCTGGCACAAATGAATGGGAAAAGCTCAGGCTTCAGGTAGATTTTATGGAGATTATTCGTAGATGGGATAGATTGAGGGCCAAAAGAAAAACACTGGAAGTGGCAATTTCACACTTAAAAGCAGTCCACCGAGGCAGAGAAACTGACGTGAAGAGAGAGCTAGATATGAGTAGGGAAACTTGATGTATAATGAACCATCAGAATTTCAGACACAGCAATAATCTGAGACTTAGAATTGAAATTGGTTTGGAAGTCAGGAAGAGTCAGAGTGAGCTCTATTAATGTAGGACAACAAGCAAGAATGTTATCATGTGGAAAATTATCACTATCCTCAAACTGAAGCCCTATTTATCTGTGGCATACTATACCCATGCCCCATTAGGCCATTGTTTCAGAGATATTTCCTTATCTAAACAGCAGGGGTGAGTTCCGGCCAGCACTACTGCCGGTTCGTTCATGTGTGCGCATGGGCAATGCAATTAAAATTGTCTGGGCATGTGCAGAACTGAAAAACAATATGGCGGCACCAACAGTGCCGACTGGGGAACCAGTTCAGGTGTGTGACAGGCCTGGGTCGCTGCCAGTTCCAGTGACCCAGGCTGCCAAACCACTACCAGTTCAACCAAACTGGTCCGAACCAGTAGAAACCTACCACTGTTAAACAGAGAAACAGAATGACCATGGCCAAAGCAGTGGGACAGGAGCAATGTCTGACTTCCTGCCAGTTTCCCTCTTGAGTTGATTGTGGGGAGATGATGGCAGGCAGTATCAGAAATCCTCCTTTCCCTTTCTTTATTTATTTGATTCCATATTTATTATTATTTTTACAAATAACTCAAGGTGATAAATGTATCCAACACAACTTCTTCCTCCTATTTTCCCCACAATAACACCCCTGTGAGATGGGTTGGGCTGAGAGAGAGTGTCTGGCCCCAAAGTCACCAGCTGTCATTCATGAGTAAAGTGGGACTTGAACTTGCAGCCTGCTGCTTTCTAGCCTAATGTCTTAACCACTAGACTAAACTGGCTTCCCTTCCCTTTCTACTAGGGTGATCCTGTGTGGAGGAGGAAGCAAAGCATTGAAAGACTGGCTAGGAAACTATCATGGGATATTGAAAATGAAGATCAGAGCAACACAGCAGCAGCCACAATCTTCTCAACTTTCATTCTCTCTGGAGTCTTGAGTCTTGGCTTTTGGATTCATTCTATAAGTTATCTCACTTAAGGTTCCTTGGCTCAACATTTATTGACCTATGATACACCACTTCACCCAGTTAAAAGTCACCACAATGAGAGTTTTAATGGTATACCGAATCCTAAACTGGTTTAAAAGTGTACTTCATTTCTAGTGGAAAAAAGGGAGACCAAGATAACACAATCTTCTAAAACCTAACAAACCAACAATATACTAGGATTTCAACTCTCTGCATTCTGAGCCAAGCGGACAAGCAGAACAAATAAGCTGCAGAAGGTTTAGCTAAAATGAGTCACAAATTTAGTTTTCAAAAAAATGTCAACAGCTTGTGTGACCGCTAAAACTAATTTATAAACGTGCTAATACATTGAAGGATATATAGATCATTTCTTTATTCTCTTTTATAAAATATAATTTTATTTAAAGACTTTACATATACTGTATAAGAAATACATTCAAAGAAAAAATATAATAAAAGGGAAAAAGAAAAATAGAAAAAAGGAAATAAAGGAACAGAAATCATGAAAAAAACATGAAGAAGAGATTATTACATGAATAAAGAAGAAAAGGTTTGGCAATAGCCACGATAGAGGGATGGTTGGCAAAATTGATATAACTTTCTGAGATAGCCAAATTGACTTCTTTGATTAGGGAAGGTCATTATTGCCATTCATCAATGACTAGAACCTCCTTTTGGACTTTTTGCATATAAAAGAAAATGATTTTATGATTTGTGATTTTATAGATTATAGAAAAAAGGGACTTATGATGTACCCTTGTAGAGAGAGGTTGGATTAGAATTGCACTATATATAAAATTTCTTAGAGGAGGATCAGAAAATGTATATGTATGATATTCATTTATTCTCACCCTTCATTAGTTAACAGGACAGTTTTGGACAATGGATTAAAACTGCATCGGATTAAAAAGAAATGTAAGTTTGAAACCAAGATGTGATGTAAAAGGCATGTACATCTGATTGCCGTCTGGGTAGCACATCACATGCAGATTCAGTGCCTTGAGTTCCATGGAGGTAATGTGGAATATAAATGAAGTTGTTTGTTTGTTTGTGTGTTTGTTTGTTTGTGCATTGCAATATTTATATTTTGCTGGCTATGCTACACTGAAGTTTTGTTTTTGTTTCCTTGTTTATTTTTAGCAGAACAAAGCCTTGGAAATATGGTTGCTCTTTTGCCAATGCTACCTCGTTAATTGCATCATGGACCTTCTCCTAGTTCAATACTTTTTCCTACCCTCCTGGAATAAAGCAGCTGGGAATCTGGCACGTTCTGCCCGCAACACAGCAGTGGCACAGACAAACCTGCCACCCAGGTGCTAGATTTGGAATCTGTGCCTCGTTCAGCTGCCCTGGAGTACTGATCATTCAGTTTTGGCACCAGAGGAAAAGTTTTCCACCTTGCACATATAGATTTTCTATATCATTTCATCAGGTGACTGTGAGGTGCTATTATGGGAGCTGCTTTCACTTGAATAAACTTTTTCAAACTATTTTTTTTGAATCTTTCTTATGCATGGAATTGGTCCACCTTTACTCATTTAAATTATTAGTCAGATTCAGAGGGAGTGGGGAAGAATCACCTTCCATTTTACTTGGTATACTTGCTAGATAGGAGGCATGAGAGTCAATTTGATCTAGTGGTTAAGGCACAAGGCTGGAAGTGTGGAGACCGTGAGATCTAATCCTGCCTTAGCCATAAAAGTCAGTGGGGTGACTTTGGCCTAGTCCCTCCCAACCTCACAGGGTTGTTTTGATGGGGAGGAAGGAGTAAGTATCTTCACCTTGAATTTGTTACAAAATAACTCAATAATTGCATTGAATATAAAACTCATTAATTATAAATAAATATTATTTATGAAAAGAATTAAGGTGAGATGAAAACTCTAATAAATAAAAAAATAGATAACAATCTATTCAGTTGCTATTCTCCATAGATAATCTTCTCAGAATTTTAACTGAATTAGGATTTTCTGGTTTAGCCTCAAAATACCACAGAGTAGCAATTGCCAGCAAGTAGCAGTTACAGAACTCTATTGCTTTGATTCATTTCAATCTGCCAAATGACCAAATGCAGAATTCTGCAGACCTTTGGTCTAATCCAGGGGTGTCCAAACTTGGGAACTTTAAGACTTGTGGACTTCAACTCCCAGAATTCCCCAGCCAGCCTGGCTGGCTGGGGAATTCTGGGAGTTGAAGTCCACAAGTCTTAAAGTTCCCAAGTTTGGACACCCCTGGTCTAATCCATCCAAAATTTTGAATATGTTATAACTTAGGAGAATCAAGCATGAATTTTACCTCTAGACTTATCCATGAACCTACAGATATGGGTAGAACTTACAACAGTTCATTTAGGGACCGTTTGAAGTTACAACGGGTGACCTTTGACTGTTTTTCCTACTTACAACCATTGCAGCATCTCTTTGTCACATGATCAAAATTCAGGCACTTGGGAATTGTCTCATATTTATGACAATTATAGTGTCCCAGAGTCACGGGATCCCCTGACAAGTAAAGTCAATGGGGAAGTCAGACTCATTTAACAATCGTATTACCAACTGCAGTGATTCACTTAACAACTGTGGCAAGAAAAGTCGCGGAATGGGGCAAAACTCACTTAACAAATGTCTTGCTTAGCAACAGAAATTTTGGGCTCAATTGTGATCATTAATTGAGGACTACCTGTATGGGGCTTGCAGAACTAACTTGAAAAAGGGTTGTAACCTACATGTTTTGTTAGGGAGCAGTCATAGATGTCTATGTAGCTTCTCGATCATCCAGGACATAGTAGTTTTTCGAAAGCCAACTAGAATTTCTTGGGGTTTTTTTTTTCTTTTGAAAACATTTTGCTTCTTATCCAAGAAGTGCTTCAGTTCTAACTTTCAAAGGAATAAAAACAAGGAAGTCCAGTTGCCTTTTATGAAAACCTTTGGGAGAAGAGTCATAGAGAATTGTGCCAAGATAAAAGGACAGCCAAAGAAGGTGCCTGTTTCTTCCGTTATTTGGGTTTTTGGGAGGGGCGGAGATGTGGCTTGACAAAAAGAGAAGAGGTAGAATACTTTATAAAGCTGGATATCAGCTTGGAAATGCATTCAGACATTTCAAAGCAAATCTTGTATTTGAGGGATGCTAAATAACAAAAGTTAGGGATAGATAGAAACATATTCTTGTTTTTTATTGTCAAAATGTATAACACAACTCCCAAGTAAACGCCCATATCTCATAATTGTAGTAACTGATGTTACAATATTGGAGAGGGGGTGTCTTTAAAACTGGGCATGACGCATGTCAATTATGAGTTGATTTGGTTTACCAATAGTTGTGCTAATGCAGCTCCCTCCCATCCAAGTATTACATGGGTTTTTACAACAGTTTTCAGATGAGCCTCAATGAACTATAGGCAGCAGCCAATAGTTAATTTTGTTTGGAAGTTTAACAGAATAGTTCAATAGTGGATCAGTTATCTGTCTGTCCTTTGCTGGATATCTTCAAGCAAAGACTGGACAGTTCTCTTACAGAAATGCTTTCATTTATATTGCAATATTCTAAGAATTCGCTCTAAAAGTAACCGTTAACAAGAGAGGAAGCAATTTCTAGTCCAGATTTATACCTCCTCTTCCAAATGAAACAGCTCTAATTATCAGTAAACAATTCAATGGGGCTTATTGGGCATAGGACTACAACCTTAGACAACCAATTCACCCTGAAAATAATTGCTAATTTAGTATAAAACAATGTGTGGTCCAAATTCAGCCCTCTGCCTTCTTAACCTCACAGCTCTCTAACCAAGGGAACTTTATACTCTTTCATTTTCATTTTCACATTTCATGTCCATCCAGGCTTCTTTCTTTTCTGTTCCTCAGTGTTTGGGGTACAAAGAAGCAATTAGAGCAACAGCAATTATTGAAAGAGAGATTATTTCCTTTATTGTTCTTTGCTTTTTCAGCCACTTTCAATTTAGGGGTAGGAAGAAGCACTTAAGAGCTGTTTGGGGGCCTCTTTTTGCCTCACTTCCTTTCATAATGATATGTTCTCTCGCTGGGTGATATTCAGCCCCAAGCAAAGGCCTATATACCTCCATCAGAAGTCTTAATTTAGGAGGAAAGAATTAAATTGAAAAGGGCCTATGGGGACTCTTTGTGTAGGGATGAATATTGTCCTCTGTGGTGATGAACACTAAGAGAGTTAACTTGTGTCTACTGGAAAAAGTTCCATCTTGTGGGAACATAGTAAAACAATCACAATGTCTTATGGGAGCATAATAGTAAGCAGGTAAAACTGAGCTGAACAACAATCCCTTTAGTTTCTAACATCCTTCTTAGAGCAAATGTATCACTTAGGTATAAATGTTCCTACAGTAAATACAGTATTCTAAAGATTCAAAGCCTTAAAAGATTAAGTCTCCTACTGCATGATTTTTTTTCCTTAAAAAGAAAAAATCAGCATCCAAACACGTTAATCTTAAAGTCTTAACTTAAGGAAAAAACTACCTTACTGTATCCTGTTCCATTGTTGGATGATGCACTTTCCAAGTTTATTTAGCACTGGACAGAAATTCCATTTATTAGATAAGAGTGAAAAATCCAGAGTTTTCTACTGTTTACTGTGGACATTTATTGTTTCTATCTCAGAAAAAAAATAGCTGGGCAAACAAAGGAATAGAACCTTGTCAGGAAAGAGAAGGAATTGCCTCAAAACAATAGAGTATTTGTTACTTTTTGGTTATGGTTGGTTGCACAGTCAATCAGATGCTTAGATTAGATTTGGCCTTTAGATTAGATTAGTTTTTGTCCACCTATTGAGTCCTGGCTCCTCTGATGAGGCCTGTCCATTATGGTTTGCACCTCTGGCATAGCTCTCATCCTCTTTGCACCAACCAAGCCTCACAACCCAACCATCAAGTTACTGAGGTTGGTCACACAGTCAGTCACATGTTCACACTGGATTTGGTATTTTTATCCACCTATCAAGTCCTTTGCAAGAACTTGGAATAGGCAGATTATTATTAGCAATGGGGTGAGCTCCTATTCTTGCCCTAGCTCCTGCCAACCTAGCAGTTTGAAAGCTTGCAAATGTGAGTGGATAAATAGGCACACACTTCAGTTGGAAGGTAATAGCACTCCCTGATGTCATGCTGATCACATGACCATGGAAATATCTTTGGGAGCACTGGCTCCGTGGCCTTGAAATGGAGATGAATACCACCTCCTATAGTTGGCATTGACTCGTGAAGTAAAATTCACAGGGATTTACATAATATACTATTATGTATCTATTTTATTTTAGACAATATGTTATATTATTCTCTAATTTGACCAGGTTTGATTGATTTTGGGACTAATTAATAATAATAATAATAATAATAATAATAATAATAATAATAATAATAATAAATATTTATTTCTTAGCCGCACCCTCTCCCGAAGGACTCGGGGCGGCGTACAACAAAACATAGGAAATAAATATATCGACATACATATAACAAAACATATACCAAGACATATATACGACATATACAAGGAGGAGGTGAACTGATAGATAATTGATTACAGATAGGTTTTGGCATTAATACCCATTGAATTAAGAGCAGTATAACTTTTCAAATGCCTAAGAATGATATTCCCACTATTTTACGCTTGAGGCTGAGTAGGAAGCCAAGTATATATTGCTCTTTCCTATTCTAAATTGTGAACAAACAGAAATTAAAACAATAGCAAGGATTAAAAACCGAACCGAAACAATTCTTTATTTTTTATGAAATTTGCAGACCACCTGACTCCCAAAAACTAGAGTCAAGGTCTTATTTAAAAACATCAAACATCACTTAAGACAGAAATGCTTGCCAAGAAGCTAAAAAGCAAATGAGAAAAACTAACTTCCACAGAGGTTCCCAGCAACTTAAAATGTTGTGACCATGAGCATGTGGATTAAGATCCTAATCTAACGGCAAGTAGGGGGGAAAAGATAAATTAATATAAACAAGTTGGAAATTATATTTGGCCTGATTTTTTATTGTATTAATGTAACTTTCCATCTAGACATCATCAAATCAGCATGGGTCCATGCACTGTGGAACTGCCTTTCCATATCTCTGGAGTCGCTTAAGAATTAGACCTGTCATATTATAATGCATTTGATTTTGAATGAAACAAAAACCACAACATATGTAAAACCCTTTTGTAAAACAATTAAGAACTGTGAAAGCAATTATTTTAAGGTTCCAGAATTTTCTTCCTGCTTCCAGCATGCTTAGTTCTGATGAGAAATGTACTGAGTACAGGTAGCCCTCGACTTAGGACCACAGTTGAACCCAACATTTCTGTTGTTAAGTGGGGCACTCATTAAGTGAGTTTTGCCCCATTTTACAACTTTTCTTGCCGCACTTGTTAAGTGAGTCACTGCAGTTGTTAAGTTAGTAACAAGGTTGTTAAGTGAATCTTTGCTTGCCAGAAGGTCTCAAAAGGGGATCACATGACCTCATGATACTGCAACCGTCACAAACATGAATCAGTTGTCAAGCATCTGAATTTTGAACAGGTGACTGTGTGGATGCTGCAACAGTCGTCGGTGTGAAAAATGGTCATGTCACTTCTTTCAGCGCCACTGTAATTTTGAAAGTTCACTAAATGAACTATTGTAAATTGAACTGTATAAGATTGGGTGGGGGGGGATTTCCTTTTCCAAAATGTAGAGTTTTAATGTGGGACTTGGTAGAGATCATCCATTTTCAGACGTTTGGGTGAGAGATTGATTGATATAATGCTGTTTTGCTTCCAATCCCATTTTCTTCTTTCGCTATGCCGAACCAGAATCACAATTTCTTGAAAAGCAAATATAATGAACCTCGTGATCTCATTTGTTACTGGAATATAGACTGTGACATGACTTCGTTTGGAATATATTTTATAGACTTTGGTAGAGACGATGCATTCAGCAGTAGTAGGAGAATTTCAATTATGCTTCCTTCCCCCCTCACAGCATATATTGCCTTTCTCTCCCTGAAAAAAAAACCCATTGTAATGTTGATCTTTGCCATTCTTTTCCGGTGTTCTGTATCCTCTTTGTCCTTTTCTACCACGCACGCAACAAAAATCAATTATTGACAGATCAAGATCAGGGGAAAAATGGTCTGAAATGAAAAACCACAAATGTTAGGTATCTTTCAGGGCCCTTTATCATTGAGGAGATGTGACCTTAAGTGTCGGAGCGGGGGGGGGGGGTTGGTCCAGCAGGTTGAATTGTGCCTATTTTATCCATTAAAGTGAACAGACGTACGGGTGTGCTGCAGTGCCTAACTTCTGAATTTAATTCCTTTTTAACATGGAAGGCCAAAAGCCACATTCTTAGAAAGAAGCTCCTGAAACAGGCCAGCTGTCCAGGCCTTTTAAACAATCTGTACCGCTGCTGTTCCTTGCTTGTCCCCATACTTATAGCTTTGATTGATGATTTAGCATGTGGGAAGCGGCCACCTGAATTTTCTGAAGGGTGGTCAGTGTATATTTGACCCCAAGGGGCCACATACCAAATGTATATGCATTTCAATAACTTTGTTTTTGGTACCTGAAGGAGGGAGGGGAAATCATTTACAGTGGCGGAAGACGGTAATTGATGAGATTAAATCCTTCTGCCTGAGAGCATCTTGAAAAGGATTTTAACAGATTGCTGTCATTGCCCCCCTGGTCAACTTGTGTTAGTTCTTCAGGTCTTTAGACTTTCCATCTTTAAAAAAAAAGACAAAATTTGACTATATCCTGCATCATATCATTTCCCCCCCTAATAATCAAGACTTAACTGAATCTAACTTAATACTTTTTTTATTAACCTTTATATATAATCCAAAAGGGTTTCTAATCTTCCTTTCATGGGTACCATTCAATATTCGTATCCAGTTATTACTTATCATAACACTACACATTGTATACATTATTATCATTATCAGGATATAGTAAAATAAAGGAGGGATAATGATAATAATGTGTATGTGTGTGTATATATATATATATATATATGGCAGGTGTGATCCTGCCGAAACGTTGCAAAGACAATCTCAACCTTACACGGGAAAAGACCCGAATACAACAAAACCAGCATACCTACACCCGTGAAAATCTACGAAAACAAATATCTTACCTCTACGGGGAGGAAACCTTCTTGCTCACCAGATCCTACGAGAGGCTTGAAGTCCGGAGAGCCACCATCTTATGTGACCTAACATTCCTACGCAACTGCCGAGACAAAAGCCTGATCCCCACATGCTTCCAACTAAAATTCCATTCACAAACCTCAGCCACCGAAAGGATCCTGAAAAGAACTGAATTAGCTCTAATCAGAAACGAACTCCACAGGAAAAGATTCCTACTAGACCAAACCAACCGGGACCTACTCACTCTTCACCTCAAACTCAGCAACAAAATCCACCCAGCACTCTGGGACAAATTCAAACAACTAGCCCTTTGGAGAGCAGAAAAAGAAACCTTCTATAAGACAGAAAAACACTCCAACAAACTCTACAGACTAGAAAAACGACAGAAGCCTAACCCCCCTCCTCAGCAACTCATGAAACAAACAGTACACAACATATCAGACAGAACCCTCACCACAGCTGAAACCAATCTCCTTTCCAGAGGATTCAACTTTGCAGTTGCCCCCAAACGCATCCCCACTGAAGACATCATATGCGGAGTTGAAGCTACACTCATCAAAATCAACGCAGATGAAGCCAATAAAATCAGACTTGCAGTCAGCAACGTCCTTTGCTCCAGCATTCCACCCAGAAGCAACTTACAGCAACAAGAAGAAAAAGCACTCTCCAACCTGAAGAAAGACAACAACATAATCATTCTCCCAGCAGACAAAGGAAACGCCACAGTGGTGATGAACACATCTGACTACCAAGCCAAACTATCCAACCTACTCCAAGACCCTGCTTACAAACCTATAAACACAGACCCCACCACCTACCTGGAAAAAACCACCAAATCCAAAATAAAAGCCTCTGCCATCAGTGAAGAGATCCAGCAAAGAATCATCCCCAGAGAGAAATCTTCCAGATGCCCCAAACTCTATGGACTCCCCAAGATACACAAAGAAGGAACACCACTCAGACCCATAGTCAGCTCCATAGGCTCACCTCTCCAGAACCTTGCCAAATTCCTCGCCAAACAACTCCAACCCTACGCAGAATCCATCACCTCAAACGTACAAAACTCACTCCACTTCATAGAAACAATAAAGAAACAAAACTTACAACCCAGTGACCTACTTGTGAGTTTCGACGTCATATCCCTCTTCACCCAGGTGCCCATAAAAGAAGCCTTGACAGCCATCCAGAAGAAACACAACCCCCCTAAACACATCCTAGACCTGACCAACCACTGCCTAACCAACACATATTTCATCCATAATGGACAAAGATATAAACAGATAGAAGGAGCACCCATGGGATCACCCCTCTCTCCTGTCATTGCAAACTTATACATGGAACATTTTGAAACCAATGCCTTAGACAAATCTGAACACAAACCCAAACTCTGGCTTAGATATGTTGATGACACTTTCGTGATTTGGCCACATGGAAAAGAAAAACTGGACAACTTCCTCACACATCTCAACAACCTACACCCCAAAATACAATTCACCATGGAAATAGAAGCAAACAACCAACTTCCCTTTCTGGATGTCCTAATCTACAAAAAACCCAATGGCTCCCTAGGACACACCATCTACCAGAAAAAAACACACACCAACCGCTACTTAAATGCACAATCCCATCACCACCCTGCACAGATCAACTCTGTAGCCAAGACCCTCATCTCCAGAACCAAACGCCTAGCCGACAAAGACCACCTGAAAACTGAATTACACAAACTCACAAATGTATTAATCTCCAATGGATTCCAAAGAAAAACAATCACCAACCTAATCCAAAAGGAGACTCCCCCAAAAAACCAAGATACAGAACAGGAAAATGGCATCGCCCTCCTCCCTTACATCAAAGGCACCACAGATAAAATCAGCAAAATTCTCCACAAGCACAATATCAGGACAGCCTTCACCACTGACCAAAAAATAGCCAACATCTTAAGAAACCCCAAAGACAAAATCCAGCTAGAAAACCAAGGAGTCTACAAAATACCATGCAAAATCTGCCCAGCAATATACATAGGGCAAACAAACAGGAGAATAAATGCACGCATCACAGAACACAAAAATGCAGTAAGAAAAAAAGAAAAAACTTCTTCCCTTTTCCAGCACCTTAAAGCTACAGGACACGAAATCAACTTTGAAGGAGCCAGGTTAATCTCCAAAACAGAGCACCTCCACAAGAGAATTATCATGGAAGCCATCGAAATAGAGAAACACCCCCACAGCATGAACAAACGTGATGATACCTCCCGCCTACCAAACATCTGGAAACCAGCCCTAGCCAACAAACGAACACCACCCACCACCCAAGCCGTTAAAATACAAAACAACAATGCACACACAACCTGCACCAATCAGCACCAATCTACCAATCATGATACAACCACACAACCAATCATTCCACTTACTGAAACAAAGCCACCACCCCATCCCCTCCCACCAAGACTTACAGAAAGACGGCAGCTCCGTTCCCATTTTAAGCTCACAGCTTGAAGATGGCAGGTGTGATCCTGCCGAAACGTTGCAAAGACAATCTCAACCTTACACGGGAAAAGACCCGAATACAACAAAACCAGCATATATATATATATATATATATATTTGTGTTACAACCCCTGGTATGCCTAAATATGGGAGGAAGGTCACTACTCCCTCTTTCTGTCCTTCGGCTTATCACAGAAGACCATGCAGGCAGAAAACCATATTTTTATTTTTAATGTTGCCTTTTTATATTTGTGTTGTATTTGTACTGATAAATAAATAAAGGGAGACTAGTATAGAGCTAATTAGCTCGAAATAGATCTATACTAGTCTCCCTTTATTTATTTATCAGTACAAATACAACACAAATATGTATGTATGTATGTATGTATGTATGTATGTATGTATGTATGTATGTATATGTATGAGTACAACATAAGGAAATGGGATGTAAATTGTAAACAGTGATTTGGCAAGAAGGATTAGAAAACTTTGTTATTAAATATTATGGATGTTTAGCTAGAATAGGACATAAGGATTTAGTGTCATTGGAGGATTTTAGAAATAGTAAATGAAATGCCAATATGTGGTTATGTATTAAATCTTGGTATATTTTATGATGAAGGCCGTTTAAACAATTATAGTCAAATGAAAATGGAGGCATGATGATGGTAACATGTATAAATATCTGAGTTAAAATACTTGAGTTAATATGAATTATGTTTGTTGACTGTGGAAGAGATGCACGTAAGCATTTCTGTAACCAACTGATACACTTTCTACACTATGTAAAGAAGGATGTGTTGTGTTTGTTTTGAAAAAAAAAACTTTTATTAAAAAAAGACAAAATATATAATTCTTGGAGGAATAATAAAAGGAAAGTATGCATATGTTATAGGTGTGTTTGTTTGTGTGTTCCATGCAGGCCTTTTCAGTGAATAAAAACACTTCACTTAAATCATCATGCCCCTCTGTTGCACCATCTTTGTACACAGATGTACAACAAATGGTCACGGAACAGACATTCATCAAATTTAGTAAGACTAGAGAAAGGTGCATGTTTTTTTTCAGATACTAAAAGAGGGGAGTTGGGGGAATTAAACATTTAGCTTGTCAGAATATAAGTGGTCCTTGCCTTATAACAGTTCATTTAATGACTATTCAAAATTATAACGGCACTGAAAAAGTGACTTCTGTCCCTTTTTCACACTTACCACTTTGTAGCATCCATACGATCATGTGATCACAATTTAGGTGCTTGGCCACTGGTTCATACTTATGACCGCTGCTGTATCCCAGGGTCATGTGATCACTTTTTGTGACCTTCTGATGAGAAAAATCAACGGGGGAGCCAGATTCACTTAATAACCGTGTTACTAACCTAACAACTATAATGATTCATTTTACAACTGTGGCTAGAAATGTCATAAAATGGGGCAAAAATCACTTAACAAATTTCTCACTTAACAACACAAATGTTGGGCTCAATTGTGGTCATAACTGAAGGGCAACCTGTATAGGGGATACCTGTGGAAAAGAATAATTGCTTAATTATTATTTTTTTCAGAACATGGGAAATCAGCCTAGCAGCATTCCCACAACATACAATAAATGTGGAATCAGATTCTCATAGATGTTCATATCTTGTGAATGGGACTGGTGTAGCTACTTTCAACTTGCTCTTATTAACTAGGACATCCATTCTGTTTCTTTATTATAGTATTTAATTTTGACAGAGCAAGAATTGAATGTTGGTTCTTCCCTTTGCCACAGGTTCATGAATACTTTTAGACAAATCTTGATTTCTATTTTTCAACAACTCACAAAATTATCTCATAGAAGTTAATTGATTCCCAAACTCTAAATCACACTGGTATTATGACATATTTCAAACATCAGGGGCCTTTGCAAAGGGAAGGGGGCAATGATAACTCATGTGTCATGAAACCTATGTGAAATATATAATTTACATCAGTCTCATCTCATGACTGACATAAATTTCAGATTGCACATCAATTTTGCAATGATATTATGCCATATGATGACTTCTTTCTAATGCTTATGTCTGCATAAATTTCAGTTCCATGGAAGACACCCACAGTTGTAAGCCTACTAGAGGTGAAGTCAGCTTTTTCTAATGGCATTATTGCATATTCAGTATGTTTCTGTTATTTGATCCAAATTTGGAACATGGTCATGGAGGCCTGCTTTCTAAATTAATTCCATAGCAGTAGCTGATATACGCATGTTATATGGATACAGATCATGTTATTGAACTACAGAGTATGTTTTATTTGGGAAGATGATTTTTCCCCACCTAAAAATTACTTTGTTGTTGTTTTTTTCTCTGTCTTCTTACTTATGTGGATAAAGAGATATTATTCTTTCTCGCTATAAAAAAAATCAAGCGTCATAATGTGATAAAACCATGGACTTTTCAACTCTGTTAATCAGTCTATAGCATAACCTCTTATCTTCTAAAGTCTTTGGATTATACAGTTTATATTCATGTAATCATGTGTAACATCCACTCAAGTCAAATGTTCATTATAAATTAAAGTTAAGCACATACTTAAGTGTTTTGATGACTAACCACAGTTTAAGTGCCAGATGCTGCCACCGTAACTATATCACATTGTGACAGATGATATCATTCCTGGATAGTCTAACTTCATGTTTACATACAACATGGAAATAAAATAGGAATTGAAATAGGAATATTATCATAGGCATTCACAGGCATCCACAATATAGCAAACATGGAGTCATGATCCCAACATTTCTCTTTTTGTACACAAAGAAAGAAATATATATCTACTAAAACTGTAGGCTGCAATTTTCACTTATTTGTACATTGTGACAGATGTGGTCATTTGATGTGGTCATTTGATGTGGTCATTTGAGCACATTTTATGCATTTATTACATAGAAATCTCAACTCCTAAAAGATTTTTGTGAGAAAGGCCTGTTTCATATTTTGTGTTACAATGGGAACTGGAGGATCTTTTTTTTAAAAAAAAAAAAAAGCAGGGAAATAAAAATGCTAAACACAAGAATTGAAATTGAGCTTTCCTTATAAGCAAAGTAAATGATTTAGTGATGTTCTTTTTACGTTAAATGAGGCAGGAGATCACAAACTAAAAGCCACTTAAATATGATTTTAAAATTAATTATGCTTCACCCCCATAATAGTATTTAAATTGCATTTAAATTGACTATCATGTATTGGTTTTGTTACATAGTAAATGTCATTTTGTTGTGGAATCATGGTAAATATAGAGGTTTTGTGTGGAATCAAGATAAAATGAGAATAGTCAATGACGTGATTGCAATATACACTCATGACAAAAGTTGATAACAGAAAATCAAGCATCTGACTTGAATTCTCTAAAGCAGGCATATTAAATTATACTTAATAATAGCATAGAATATAGAATAAGAGAATTAGAAGGGATCTTGAAGGTCTTCTAGTCCAATCCCCTACTCAAGCAGGAGACCCTATACCAGGGGTCAGCAACCATAAACACTCAAAGAGCCACAAAGGTCCCAACCGGAAGCCCCCCCGTTCAATTCTGGAGCCGACCGGAAGTCTGGTTCCCCCACCATAGAGTCTCCTCCTAGCATGGCATCCTTTTTCCTCTACCTTCCCTAACAAAAGCCCTATCAATTTTGGAGCTGACCGGAAAACCCGCCCCTTACATGAGAGTCTTCTCCTGGTGCACTGTGCTTCCCCGCCCCAACCGGAAACTCCTCCCAAAATTGTGCCACCGACTGGCTACAGGGAGCCGCAGCAGAAGGATGAAAGAGCCACATGCAGCTCTAAAGCTCCCGTTTGCTGACTCCTGCCCTATACCATTTCAGACAAATGGTTGTCCAGACTCTTTTTGAATTTTACTTCATCCACATCAATAAAAACTGGCTGAAGCATTCAATTATCTTGACCAATTTTATACCTAGGGTACTATTTCAATCAGCAGAATAAGGGGCTCACAAATTAAACTCAAAATCATAAGATACATGAGTGACATTATCTAAGACCTTTCACAATTGATTTCTTAATACGGGACACTTCTATTCAGTATTCTAAAGTTCTTGCACATCTGTATTAGAGTTGTAGTATATACTGTACATTCAGCCATTCATTCAGCAACTGTTTGACGTTAGAGTGGCGCTGAAAAAAGTGACTCACACTTATGACTGTTGCAGCATCCCCACAGTCACATGATCAAAATATAACCGCTTGGCAACTGGCATGTATTTACAATGACTGCAACATTCTGGAGTCACGTGATCGCCATTCCTGCCATATTCTGACAAGTAAAGTCAATGGGGGAAATTGGGCTTGCTTAATAATCACATGATTCACTTAACAGCACAGCAACAATTTATTTGTTTAACAATTGTGGTACCAAAGGTCATAAAATCGTATGCAACTCTCCCTTGCCTAGCAACCGAAATTCTGATCCCAATTGTGGTTATAAGTCAAGGACTACCGGCACATATATCATTTCTTTAAAATAATACTCATATTTATATTTATTCTACACTATAAATACACTGAAAATTTTAACCATCTACAATTTGAAATTTTTAAAAAGATACTCTTGTCATAATTAGACCAAAATAGTTAAAACGTTCCAAGTATTGTAAAAGTCTAATTTTAACATTTGAATGGGGTTTTTTTCCCCACTCAGTATGCTATAGACCAGGGCAGAGATGGTATTCTACCAGTTTGCATCAGTTTGCCCAAACGGGTAGCAGAAATCACAGGTGGCCCCATGGCATTTCATTTAGGCCCTTTTTTCGTGAAAAGTGCATGTGCATAGAGGTGGGAGGTGCACATGCACAAAGGTGGGAGGTGCGCACACTCACATTTCTGAACCGGAAGGGAAGGTAAGTGAATACCATGCCTGGACCAGGGGTGTCAAACTCGCAGTCCATGGGCCAGATGCATCACATGCTGGCCACGCCCATGTCCAGCTTAGTGAAGAGGCAAAAAGTCGAGATATGTCATGTGACACCACCATGATGGTGCAAGTTTGACACCCCTCCTATAGACTAATCTACCACAGTGTTATAACAACTTCTCTCTTCTGAGCAATAAGACTCAGTTGTCCCAATCTGCTAACCTTTGTAAGACATTAAAAACTTTCTTCCCAGGCATTTTGACCAAAGTATCAGATCTCTCAGGAGATGGTATGATATGATTGATGACTGATTTGAATGTCTGTTTTTATTTTTATTTCTTCTTATAGTGTTTGGATGTTTTCTTAGGCTACCAGATTTGCTTTGTGATGGAACCACAAATATTAAATAAAACAAATGTTTTTAAATAGTACATTGTTTTTATAAAGCAGAGCCTTAATGGGGGCACTCACTGTGAGCATCTTTATTTTCAACTGTGGCATATTTTTATCCAAATATTTAAAAGGAGTAAATCTTTTTTCATGTGGCTCAACCTCTAAAGCTTTTACATCTGACATTTTCTGATAAAGGGAATAGATTTATGCTTCATCTCAAAACATTGTGACCAGTATAGTTATTTTCTTTAATGTGAAGTTTTAGCCTTTTAAAAAGAAGCGGGGGGAGGGAGGGAGGGAGGGGGAAAGAGAGAGAGAGAGAGAGAGAGAGAGTTTTAAATAATAAGCAACTCCACATAATATTCTGTCTATGATACTATTTTTCTCTTTTGAATTATTAATAAATTTAAATTTATTAAAATGAGCCTGCAAAAATGAGGACTCAGATTGTTGGGGGCAATATGCTGACTCTGTAAACCTTTTAAAGAGGGCTGTAAAAGCACTGGGAAGTGGTATATACATCTGCTATTGCTATTGCCAAATTATAGCTACACACCAGCTTCAGTTTGCACCAAAAAGCTGTTCCTTTGGGAGTGGAGGATTCCTGCTTTCTCTACTTTTGACCCAAAATTGATCATCACAAAGCCTAATTTCAGGGGGGGGGGAATCAAAACAAGATAAGACAACCCTTCCATCTAATAGAAGATTAAAATCATGCAGCATAATCATATTAAACTCAATTTTTTTTCGCTAAGCAAAAATCCTACATGATTCTAGAGCCAATGATGTAACAATTATGTTAGATGAAACCAAGGCCTTACTCATTCAATATCCCGTTTGTCCTGTTGCCCATAAGGAAGACGCGACAACAATTCTTTTATCCTGGTTATTGATCCACAAACCCAGGATTCAAAAACATGTTAACCTCTGAAGCTCAAAGAAGCTCATGGCACATTGACAGAATGGAGACATCCTGCATTTACATGAATGTTGGTGCAATTCAATATGCAATTTATTTGTAGAAATATAAAGATAGGTTCATAATATTCAAGTGGGCTGTAAGCTTCTTGGAGATGTATACGACTGACGTTTCTTTCCTGTACTGAGAACAATCAGTCAAATTCTCTAAGCTGTCTGGTTCTTGAGGAGTGGCTTTAACAAAAGTGCTACAGTCTGCTGTACATGCAATCTCACTGCCGATTACTTTTATCTTTTCATCTTTTGTTTTCTTCTTTGTAATCTTTTCCTCCAGAGGTTTTGTGTGCAGAAAGTAAGTCAATTCTCTGAGTTGACCGCTTTATATCTTCTTTGACTACCGGTGTGCCCCCAAATGACCTTTCAGAGATCATTATTAAATAAAAAAATAAAAAAATAAAACCTTTTCAATAGCAGAAAAGCTAGAGCTGTTTTCTTCCAAAACGAAGGAAGAAAGAGAACAGAGGAAAACAAATTCCATATTTTTATTTTTTAAAAGTGGATTCCCTAATTAAAGGGAACTAAATAATATATGAAATACGTCATAGCAGGATTTTTTTTAAAAAAGCCAGTTGATTTAAAGATATGTGTGTAACCCTATTAAAGTCAGTAGACCTTAATCAATCGGAATAGATGTAGAAGGGACCCTTGGAGGTCTCCTAGTCCAAACCTCTGCTCAAGCAGAAGACCCAACACTATTTCAGCCTGTCCACTTCCAGTTTGGAAGTGGCTGTCCAATCTCTTCTGAAAAACCTCCAGAGCACCCACAACCTCTGAAGACAAGCGGTTCCATTGGTTGATTTTTCTCACTGTTAGGAAGTTTCTCCTTAATTCTAGGTTGCTTCTCTCCTTGATTAGCTTCCATTCATTGTTTCTTGGCTTGCCTTCTGGTGCTTTGAAAAATAAGGAGGGCTTTATGTAGATATGATAGTGCCTTTATGTTTCTAGATGTAAATTTAGGACAATTTGGGAGATATTTGTCTTGAGTCTGAAAAAGACAAGTGTGTATATTTTTTAAGCAGAATAAATTTATGTAACTTCTAATTGAGCATACTCCTAAGCAAATATTCATTGGGTTGAAGCTTTCATCAATTTTCCTACCACAGTCCAATATCTGTTTTATTTTGATTGCATTCCAGAACTGCAGGACTAACACTATTTCTCCACGATGTGTACATTACTAAATGCTGATATTAAAATACACTTGACACACTAGCCCTGTATTCAGGGATTCTTTGATATTTTTCACCATTCAAAATCATTTCATGCCATAAACAAATGCTAACAATGAATCATTTACCAATGTTCAAAAGCATTACTTTTGCAACATAGATGCTTGGTTGACCTTACTGTTTATGCCGCTGGTTATAAGAACTATTCATTTTCTCATACTGCGAAAATACTGCAGAAATATAGTTATCTATAATTATTATTTGCTACTGCATTGAAGTTTTAGTGCAGGGCTCTTAGCTATTTTCAAAAGTACAGTATTTTTATTCGAAAGTCTACAAATGTAGAAGTATTTTGAAATGAATGAAAGTGGTGATATGAATTGTGTGAACCTTTATCTGGATTACAAATGTAATATTAATATAACATAAAAATATAATCAATCATTTTAATATACAGCCACATTCTCTGTTGAAAATATCAATTTACTGTGAGTTTCAGCATAAGAAATCACTGCTAAAAAATTTCACACAACAGTGATGTAGTGGTGGAAAATGCATACTTTGGGCTTTGATAGGAGTTCATAAATATAGTCTTTATTTTAGTAAGGTTTCCAATCAAAATACAAGATTTTATAAGCAAAACTAAAATAATTCAGTTACAAATAAAGGCTTCTTTTAATACAGATTGCAAGGGAATTGTTTGGCAAATAGGTCTTTTCCCTTGCATTATATAATAAATGCAGACATGAAAAATGCCCAGTTGGACCTGGTGGCTGCATTTGTTCATGCAAGGTTATGCTTGTTGACTCAAAAAGCAAGAGGAGGAGGAGGAGGAGGAGGAGGAGGGGGAGGGGGAGGGGGAGGGGGAGGGGGGGAGGAGGAGGAGAAGGAGGAGGAGGAGGAGGAGGAGGAGGAGGAGGAGGAGGAAGGGGAAGGGGAGGGAGGGGGAAGGGGAGGGGGAGGGGGAGGGGGAGGGGAGGGGAGGGGGAGGGGGAGGGGGAGGGGAAGGGGAAGAAGAAGAAGAAGAAGAAGAAGAAGAAGAAGAAGAAGAAGAAGAAGAAGAAGAAGAAGAAGAAGAAGAAGAAGAAGAAGAAGAAGAAGAAGAAGAAGAAGGGAAATCATACAAAAACCTTGGGAGTCTATAGTTCAGTCAAGCTGAGGCAGGTGCCGCTCACATCTTTAATTAAGAGAAATGTTTTGAACAACATGACACCTGGTGGATTGGGAACTAACCAGACACCATGATATTTATTCTGAAATCTTCCCCAAACGTAGGATCGTGAGGTCCTTGGTGCCCTCTTATTTTGTTTATTTCTTTGTTTCTTTGTTTTTGCGGATGTTTTGTTACCAAATTAAGCAACACCTGCAGTGCTAGCAAAACCTATTTCATGCTATTAACATCCCACCTTATATTATTTTTATAAATAACTCAAGACAGCAAACTTACCTGATAATCTTTCCTCCTCCTGTTTTCCCTACAACAACCAATCTATGAGATGAGTTGGGCTGAGAGGGAGATACTGGCCCCAATTCACCCATGCCTAAGACAGGACTGGTGGGACTAAACTCACAGTTCCCTGCTTTCTAGCCTGGTGCTTTAAACACTAGACCAAGGCTGTCCAACTCGTGGCCCGTGGCCTGGATGTGTCACACAGTGGCCATGCCCACACCCGGTTTAACAAAGGGGGGAGGGGAAGTTGTGATGCATCAAATGGCAATGTGAGTTTGACACCCCTGTACTAGAACGTACTGGCTCTCTGTTGTCCTCTAAACACAGGACTATATCTATCTTCAATTCTTATTTTAGTTCTTTTCTGGATTTTCATTAGTGATCTTTCTGTGCCTAGATCTGCGGCTCTGCTCTGTAGGAAAGTATGTGTAAAATTTGAAGTCCTAAGCAATACATGCCATCCTCTTCCCAATGCAGCAGGCAAATCAAAATCATCCCTGTGGTAATGGAGGTTATAAAGCACCAAAAGGTTTATGAGCCCAGCCTATTATCTAAGACAGGGCTGAGTGCTGGCCTTTCCTCTTTTACATGAAGTCATGGCCAGTCACATATCTTGAGGGCATAATTGTGTCAACAGATGAAAGAAAACTAGACACTAACAACAACAAAAAATAACACAGGATAAATTTTCTAAATGTATTTTTATACTTGATCATGTAGACTGATACATACCGAATGGTTTAAAAAAAAGCTGAAGTAACAGTCTACATATTTTGTATAAAGAGAGGAATCTCACTATGAAAATAATGGGAGATTTAATTATATGCAATTTGCCTCAACTGAACAGCTGATATAGTAATCTCCTGCAAGATATAACATTAACAATAGAAGGAAAATTACCTTATTTCTTGTTCACCCAGTTATTTCTCCAACCACTCTCTTTGAAATAAACTTATTAACATAGTTCATATTAATTAAAGGTAGCTCTAATACTGATTAAAACTAGGTGTTTCAGAAGAGCTAGGTGAATTTCCAGTGCTATTGTAAAACCAAAAAAAATGAACATGTAAGAAACTGTCAATTTTTGTAAATCTTCATGCCACCTTTGTGCCTATTTGTCTATCTATTCATTTAATATACATGTTAGTTTTGGGGCAAAGTCCCCCTGAGAACAGCGAGAATTACTTTCAAAGAAATACATATATACGGCGCTATTTGCATTAAGCCACTGGATATGTGTATCTCATTAATAAAAAATAAATAAAACCACACCATTGTAATTACTAGATTAGTACTGTTGGCAGCCTGCCCATACAAAACATACAAAACACTCAAGAACATCTGTAAATAGACATGGGGCATAAGCTGCAATATTCCACTCTCAGTTATTCGAAACTTTGGGTCTGAAAAAAGAGGGCTCCTCTTAACTGGTCAAACACTAAATTTCTCTTCTTGTCCAGATAATGAATTTCTAACCCATATCTGCATTTACAGTCTCTGTGTCATTTTTCAAGGCCAGCCCAATATAAAGTACATTGTATTACAATAATCTAGCTAAGAAATGGTAAAGTACGGATCACTCTATTTTCAGTGCTTTCTGGTCTATGAAGTGGTGTGACTGGTGGGCCCATCGAAGATGGATGTCTCTCCCAATCATAGTTTCCACATACTGCTTCAGCTACAACTGTGATTTTAAGAAAATCTCCAGGTTGCGTGCTAGCAACTTCAGGGGAATTTCTACATCATCAAGGGCTCAAAGCAGAGCAACTACGATATCTGAATATTTCTGAACCAACAATAATTCAATCACGGTTTGATTCAACCATAGTTTGTTTCTCTGAATCCAGTCTCTCACTGCCTTTATGCATCAGGTCAGGATTTATTTTTTGTTCAACCTGGAGTCAAGAGTACCTCTGGCATTTCATGAGAACCAGGCCACTTGGTGTTCAATTCAGAACAAATTTGAGTGGTTTGGTTCCCCATGATGCTTAGCAAATCTCTTACAAAGATGAACTGGGAAATCATCCAACATCCCAGAACCCAAAAAGAAGCAAGTCGTTCTAAATATATCTGTTAGTCTCTTAATTCACAGACTCAATAAATACAGGGAAGTGTTAGTGCTTTGCTACTCTTAACATACATAACGTAGACCTGAATATGGGTTCATACCAGTGGTGGGATTCAGCCGGTTCACACTACTTTGGGAGCACCGGTTGTTAAGTTTCTGAGCAGTTTGGTGAACTGGTTGTTGGAAGAAATCATTAGGGCAGAGAACCAGTTGTTAAATTATTTGAATCCCACCACTGATTCATACGCGTGAATAGTCATCCTCCCTCTTCTGCCAGCACCATTGCAGATGTCTTCTTTTGCACTTCACCTCCCAGAGCTTCTTGTTAAACCAAGTAACCCCTGGATCAGTACCCTAAAAGAAGCCATCAGAAACAATGCTATTGTCTACCCTGGAAATCTATGCATTCAATATATTCAATTCAATACATCAATCAAGTGTCCCAGTGGGTCAAAGGAATTTCACCAAATGCCATTTGGAAACAAAGAGGATTAGTAAAGCTACTGGGCAACAAATTTAATAGGACAATTCCTTCTATAAAGTTTAGTGGGGGGAGAGCAATTGAGTTTCTTGGCAACCACATAGATCTGACCATGACAACAAGCTGATGTTAATGTCCTCTTTCTCCAAATCACATATTAGGTGCTGTGAAATGAAAATCAAATCCAGCCTATTAGTTCCCCAAATGAATTGGCACTGTGATGACTGGAGACAAACCTATAATTGTCATGCTAGCCATGCATCTCCAAGATCCCATCCTCGAGGCATGGAGGTTAATACATAAGGCTCAGGTAAATCCACACACATACACACACACGTGAAATGAAATTGAAGAGCTCAGGGACAGAACTGGCTGAGCAGTAGGACATCAGCACACCAGCAAAAAGGCCCAGAAGTCCTTAAGCGCAAAGAATGCCCTCGCCCTTCTTCTTCTCTCTGGAAACAAACATAACAAACCTGTTATATAGCAGGATATAAAAGGACTTACATCCAGAGATGTATGAAACAACACATCTGGTGATCACCAGGTTTTCATGGGATATTAAGGCCGTTTCTTCTCTCCTATGCCAAAATACAAGTAGGGAAATTTTGATAGATGTACTGCATATCTTCATCTTTATCTAGCCAGGTTTCTGCAATATGTGCTACATCTGCTCATTCCTCATAGAGGAGAAGTTATTACTACATATAGACTAGTGTTCAGTAGAACCAGCCCAGAATCTCTGGAGATCCAGTCCCCAGGTCCTTTGCTTGATTCTGAAGGCCTAGGAACCAAATGTAGACTTTCTGACAAGGGTTGAATAAACATAGCAGGCACCTTTTCTTGTGTTCCTAGTCTTCCATCTTTTATTCAAGGCCTGGTTTAATTTCTTTAATAATTCCCAGCACTAACGATGTCTATTTAAGAAATCCTCTTAAAAGTTTGTAACATTAATTTAATGGAAAGATGCCAATACCACTCTAAGAACTCTATTAGATTTTCCCCCTGTTAAATTAATGTTACTAACTTTTAATGGATGTTCTAATTAGATGTTATTATTAACAGGAATATTACCCAAATTAGAATCAGACCCTTGGAAAGAGACAGCCTACAATTACAAGTGCATTAAACATTAGTATCTGGACAATATACATACAAAAGAGTCCAACCAGACGGCCTTTTCTTTGTTTTCTCTTGTCCCTGGAACCACTTTATAGGATCAGGCAAGCCTAGTTTTATTAGCTCATCATGTCTGTCAGAATTGAACAACTATTAGCCATCCTACTTACCAAAGCAGGAAGTGAAGGTTTCTCTTATATCTTCTAAAGAACAACAACAAGGAGAAGATGCATCTCACAATTCCATACAATTTCTTGGCTTGCTATGATTGGCTTTGACAGCTTGAAATTGATGGAGCTGTAAAACATGCGTGCTTCCTATGTCAACCACAAAGAAGTCTCTGTGTATAACTACATGATTATAGTGACCTGAGTCAGAATTTAAACATAAAATGTAAATATTTATCATATCTATTGAAAAGATTTTAATACAGAGAACATTTGCCTTGTAAAACTGCATTCTTTTGTCTATTTTCCTCGGATTACATATCTTTGAACATAGGGGAAATTAAATTATGAAGAAAGACCTATGGAATCCCACTTAAGCAATATTTTGATGTGCATATTTGATTGAAAATATTTGTAAAACTCAGAGTAGTTCTTGATTTTTAGATGACATGGATATATCCAACAGCAGGCTTCATCTTGGAAGAAGCAATTCTTCTTGAAGTAAAAGAAGAAAATCTATATCTTAAAATGCTAGAATTAAATGTTGCAGTCCCAATTTTAAGTAGTAGTATTTATAGTTACTTGGGGTCTCTTTGCCCAATATCTCTCAACACAAACTTCCTTTAGAAGAAATTCAGAACATTCACCACAAGCAACTTTTCATTCCTTTCTCTATTTTATTTCCAAATGAAATAATAGTTTTAATCATTTTGTCACCATTGTTTTCTTTGCCCTTTTCTAGACCTAAGCCACAAGATTTATGCATGTTTTGAAATGATTTTAGAAAATTTGTTTATGTTGGGCTAACCTTTGAAGCTGCAATGTTTGACTCGGCCTTTCTAATAAACCCCAGGCCAGAACCTCCTGTTCACTCTGATATAAAAATGTTTGACCCTAGTCATGTGTGATGTCCCAAAGCACACAATTTCAAAAGAGAAAGAAGTACTGACATGATAGCTTAGTGTAAATGGGAGTATTACGGTCCAACTGAAATATAAGGGGAAGGAGAAGCAACTTTCACAGAATGGAAATATCTAGGCTGGTTCATCTATTAAAAGTGGTTAGTGGTTGGAATGCAGTAAACAGAGTTTGCAGGCAAACTTCCATCCTTCCAAGGTCAGTAAAATGAGGAGCCAGATTTTTCAGGGCAATATGCTGACTGTAAACCACTTAAAGAGTGGTGTAAAGCAGTGGTGCGTTTCTAAATTTTTTACTACAGTTTGCTCTCTCGCACTTGCAACACTTCTGCACATGTGCAAAAGCATCCGGGTAGGTGGGCGGAGCCTGCCGCTGCTGCTATTACTGGTCGCCCAATCCGGGCCAAACCAGGAGCAACCCACCTCTGGTGTAAAGCACTATGAAGCAGTATATAAGTCTAAGGGCTATTGCTATTGCTATCTATATTTGACCTTACTTGTTTTCCTACAGATGTATTGCATGATCATTTATATCACCCCCATACAGGAAGGTGATGGTGAAGTTATAGGCCAACATACCCAGAGAATACCAGATAAGAGAAGGATCTGGACTTGCTAAACTAAAAGCATTACAGTATAATAGTTTACAATGTTGATATAGACAACAAATGTTCTCCAGATCTTTTGGATTGTTGCTACCATCGTGTGGCTGATTAGGAAGTCTGGAACAGTAGAAAGCTATATCATCAGATTCCTATACATGTATTATTCATTGCGACATAATCTTTCATGGACTATGTGCACTTCATCAGATGCATGGACTGACAGCAGAAATATTTACAATGTGGAGGGATAATAAAAGGAAAGTTCAAGGAACATAGAGATCATGTAGCAAATAAAGACATTGATAATTATAAATAGATAGTGGCCATTCGTTATTTATTCGCACACATGTTGAATTTGATATCCTTGTGCATATTATGCAATCACAAATTTGCAATGTGGCAAGATTCTTTAGTTTTTACTATAATGGACAGTCTTGGCTATCATTCAAGAAGTGAACTTGCAAATAGAAATTTCTGTAATTCATTCACCAGGCATGCTTCTTGTTTCATCTTGGTGTGGTCTCCAAATAGATATGTTAATGCATGCTAAGCATTCTCGTCAAAAGTAAGATAGATAGAAAGATAGAAGATAGATAGATAGATAGATAGATAGATAGATAGATGGATGGATGGATGGATGGATGGATGGATGGATGGATGGATGGGAGGGTGGGAGGGTGGGTGGGTGGGTGGGTGGTGGGTGGACGGACAGACAGACCAATGTTCATTATGCAATATCATATTAAAAGTTAAAATCTTTACCCTTAAAAAATTAAATTCCTGGGCATTCATGAGGATGATAAGGAAGACAAGTGATATAATGACACATAATTCATGATATTTGCATGATGACATAACAATGTTTTAGGAAAAAGAAAAAAGAGGCTAAGCATGTAGCTAGGAGAAGTGGGCAGGGAGACCTGTAAACTTTAATAAGACATATTAAAATAAATGCACATGTGGGTGGATTTGGAGACCACAACACAAGCAAACTAAGGTGCCAGAAACCAGAAAGGTGATTCCAAATTTTCAGTCACTTAGATTTCAGAGCAACTAATGTTCCCCTGATCAGAAGCAGCTTGAAATTAGGTAATTATTCTTTACACACTTCTTTTTTTGAATCTAACAAATCATCAATACCTAGATATAAAAACCAAGATGGAGAAACTCATTAAGGCCTCAGCACTGTCCCACTTCATTAGCCATTCACCATACTCTAGGTGGCAACCACTAAGTATGGGAATGCAAAGAAGTGCCTTCCAATGCTAACAACCCAGAAAACCCGCAGAATACAAAAGTTGCATACTGCCATCACCAATTCTGGTTCCTGCTTTATCCCAACAGGAGACCTGAAAGTTTAGATTAACTATTAATGTATTTTATTTTTCAAAAAGGTCAAATCACAAACTGTACTCTTTTAGTTATATTTAACTTCATATCTGGTCCATTGCAGACAATGATGATGTTTGTTCATTGTGTTCGAAGAGGACCTTGTGGGCTGTCCATGATGTGTCCACTGGTGGCTGGTAAGGGCAGCCACATGTTGGGCAGACATGTGCGGGCACCTTTGTGGCAGCATTTGCAGCGCTGGCTTTGTGGAGTGTTCGCTTCTCTTGTACTATGGTTGTTCTTCTGTCCTCAGACGTCTAGCAGCCTTGGCGGATCAGCATGCTCCATGTCAATCAATCTTGTGCCAGGGTTTCCCAGCAGGTGGTGTCAATATCCAGGGACTTTCAACATGTCTTTGTATTGCTTCCTTTGTCCCCTGTGTGATCATTTTCCTTGAGACAGCTCATCATAAGAGGCGGTTTATGGATGCGGTGGTCTGGCATCCTTGCAACATGGCCTGTCCAGCATGTCTGGGCTTTCATCAGTAGGGTGTAAACTGATGGCAGGCCTGCTCTGGAGAGGACTTCTGTGTCTGGCATCTTGTCCTGCAACCGGATCCTCATAATTCTATGGAAGCAGGTCATGCGGAAGTGGTTCAATTGCCTAGTGTGCCTCCTGTATACAGTCCAAGTCTCACTGGCATACATCAGGGTAGTTAGCACTATTGCTCGGTAGACTTTGAGCTTTGTAGCAAGGCTTATTCCACAACGGTCCCACAACATTGATCATTACTCTACCAAATGCAGAGCTTGCCTTGGCGATTCTGCAGTTGACCTCAATGTCAATTGTCACTGTACAGGAGAGGGTGCTGTCAAGGTATGTAAATTGGTCCATTGCTTGCAGTCAATAATAGTTGTGGGGATGCATCATTAACTCAGAGTGGCTAAAAATATGAATAACAATTTTGATTTACTGCAATTATTTACATTGATAATCATTTGGGGATGTGGCATTTATCTTTACAATCCTAGCTATTGATATGTTAAATGCAAAACTAAATTGTTCACCTCAATAGTTTGTAAGCCAAATGTAGTTATGATACTGGAATTGGCTAGGTACAATTCTTTATTGCAGGTAAAGAAAATAATGAAAAAGTCCTACTTACAAAGCTAGCCTAAGTATGGCTGCTTGTGGGTATTCTTCAACTTATTTAAACTTTTGCAAAAACAATCCATTTTAATTTAATATCTCACTTCCAAGGCAGGGTGGTAAAGTGATTAGCTCTGTATGCTCATCCTGCTACTTCTGTACTATCACTTTCATAATAACTTGGAAAGTGTTCTGACCCATACTTCATTAAAAAGCAAGAAGCAGAGTCTTGGTCCCAGCAAAACCCCTTTTATTTACACGACTGTGAATTCCTTTCATTCACAGTCAGCAAAGCTTAGCAAATAGTCTTTCGGAGGAATATTTATCCACACAAACCTTATCTCATTTGGAGAGCTTCCAAATAACTAGTTTCCAAATGCAGGACAAAGCAAAACGTGGCACATAGTCACAAACAGAACATTCCACTCTTGAAACAACCGAATGAACAAATTGTTCCCTGCAAAAGCTCCTCTCTTGTTTGCTCTTCTTTTGTTTTCTATTTTATTTATTTATTTATTCATTTATTCAATTTATAGGCCGCACCCTCTCCACCAAGGGACTCGGGGCGGCGTACAACTCAATATACAAATAAATGACAAGGAGGAGGTAATCAAAACATTGTACAATTCATAAATAAATAATCATAAGTTAAAAACAACACAATAAAATTTAAAACAATTAAAATACCCAAAAAATCAGTTAGTTTAAATTTAAAATTGTCCAGGGGGGATTAGAAAATGTAGTTGTAATTTAAGCCAGGCCAGCTAGTTGGAACAGGTGGGTCTTGAGTTTCGTGCGGAAGGAGCGGAGATCGGTAGTTGTCCTAATGTCGGGGGGGAGGTCATTCCAGAGGGCTGGGCCCATCACAGAGAAGGCCTTTCCCCTCGGCGCCGCCCTCCAGCATTGCTTAGTGGACGGCACCTGGAGGAGTCCCTCTCTGTGAGAGCAAATTGGTCGCAGGGATGTATGGGGCAGGATACGATCCCACAAATAACTAGGTCCCGTGCCATGGAGCGCTTTAAAGATCAACACCTTGAAACGCACCTGGAAGGCCACAGGAAGCCAGTGCAGCTCGCACAGGAGAGGTGTCACATGGGAGTACCTCATACTCCCCATAACTGCTCGCGCGGCCGCGTTCTGGACCAACTGCAGTCTCCGGGTGCATCTCAAGGGAAGTCCCATGTAGAGAGCATTACAATAATCCAGACAGGACGTCACCAGTGCATGAGTGACTGTGCGAAGGGCATCCCGGTCCAATAGGGGGCGCAATTGGTGCACCAGGCGAACCTGGTGGAACGCCCCCCTTGCCACGGCTGCCAAATGGTCATCCATAGACAGCCGGGCATCTAGGAGGACGCCCAAATTGCGCGCCCGCTCCACGGGGGCCAGTTGCTCGCCCCTGATGGCCAGCGATGGAATCAGCTGGTTGAACCGGGGGGCCGGTAGCCACAGCCACTCCGTCTTGGAGGGGTTGAGTTTAAGTCTGTTGTCTCCCATCCAGACCCGTACGGCTTCCAAACACCGGGACATCACGTCAACGGCCTCGTTGGGGTGGTTCGGGGTGGAGATGTACAGCTGCGTGTCGTCAGCGTACAGATGGTATCCCACCCCAAAACCACAGATGATCTCACCCAGCGGTTTCATGTATGTGTTGAACAGGAGGGGCGAGAGGACCGACCCCTGTGGCACCCCACAAGTGAGTGACCTTAGGGTCGACCTCTGCTCCCCTGCCAACACACATTGCGTCCGGTCAGAGAGGTAGGAGCAGAACCACCGTAAAACGGTGCCTTTTACCCCCAGCCCCTCCAGCCGGCGCAATAGGATACCATGGTCGATGGTATCGAAAGCCGCTGAGAGATCTAATAGAACCAGGATCGAGGAACAACCCCTATCCCTGGCTCTTCAGAGATCATCTACCAACGTGACCAAGGCCGTCTCTGTGCTGTGCCCGGGTCGGAAGCCGGACTGGTGCGGGTCTAGATAATCAGTTTCCTCCAGGTGACGTGGGAACTGTATAGCAACCACACTCTCTACAACCTTCGCTAGAAAGGGAAGGTTGGAGACAGGACGATAATTTGCTAGCTCAGTTGGGTCCAGAGAAGGCTTCTTGAGTAAGGACCTCACAACCGCCTCTTTCAAGGCAGCTGGTAGGAACCCCTCGCTCAATGAAGCGTTCACTAGTCCCAAGAGCCAGCCTCGTGTAACCTCCCAGGATGCCAGTACAAGCCAGGAGGGACATGGGTCCAATAAACATGTGGTGGCTCGCAGTCACCCACGCAACCTGTCCAAATCATCGGTGGCAACAGAGTCAAAATCCTCCCAGAATGGTCTCTCAAGACTGGCCTCGGACGTCTCCCCTGGATCACTGAAGGAGACCCATTCCCTCCATATCTGAGCGATTTTATCCTGCAGATATTCCCCAAATTCCTCTGCCCTGCCCTGCAAGGGGGCTTCCCGCGGCCTCTGTGACAGAAGGGAGCGGGTCACCCGAAACAGGGCGGCAGGGCGGTTGTCTGCGGATGCAATGAGAGCGGCACAATATCGACGTTTGACCACTCTCAATGCCACAAGGTATGTCCTTAAATAGGTTCTTACCTGTGTTCGGTCAGATTCGGAGCGAGAGGATCTCCATCTGTTCTCTAGGCATCTCTTGTGGCGTTTCATCACCCTCAGCTCCTCGGTAAACCAAGGGGCCAGGGTAGATCTTTGCCACAGGAGAGGCCGCAAAGGCGCAACCTGATCTAAGGCCCCGGCGGCCACATTATTCCATGCGGCTACCAGGTCCTCCATCCGGGAATGGGTCAGGTCGACAGGAAGTGGCCCAAGCTCCGTCTGGAACCTATCCGGATCCATCAGGCGCCTGGGGCAGAACCATCTAGGACATTCTGGTTCCGCCTCCCCGCGGTGGGGGGTAGTGCCAGGAAAGTCAAGCCGGAGAAGTGAGTGATCTGACCATGACAGGGGTGTGATGACTAAGTCCCCTATTCCCAGATCACTCGTCCACTGGCCAGAGACAAAAACAAGATCCAGTGTGTGGCCTCCCTCGTGCGTGGGGCCCTGAATTAATTGAGTCAGGTCCATGGCTGTCATGGAAGCCATGAACTCCCGGACCACCTCGGATGCTTCTCCCATCGACAGCAAGTTGAAATCCCCCATAACTAGCAGTTTGGGGGTCTCGACTGCCATCTCTGCGATCAGCTCGAGGAGTTCGGGTAGGGCCGCTGATGTATAGCGAGGAGCCAAGTATACAGTCAGCAGGCCCAACTGTCTGCCTGGGCCCCATCTCACGCCCAGAGACTCACACCTGGATGTCTGTGGCACAGTGAACTCTCTCGGTTCCAGACTATGGGAGGGGCCAATCACCTCCAGGGTGTGGCTTTATTCCTAAGTCAACCCTGCTTTCTTAGTTGTTCTTGCCTTGCCTTTTATTTGTGGTCTGTACACTGCCCCGAGTCCCTTTGGGGAGAGGGGGCGGTCTATAAATTTAATAAAATTAATTAATTAAATTAATTAAATTAAATTAAATTAATTAATTCTGGCAGCTCTGTGCATGCACACACTGGGAACAGGCTCCAGCTGTTCTTCTGCCTCACTGCTGCCTAACTCCCTCTCTGCCTCTGATGTGGAGCTCTCATCTGAGCTTTCCTCAGGCCCCAGGACTGGCCCATGTTCCTCCCCAACCTCCCCACTGTCTGATTCTGCTGCCAGCTATGCTGGCTGCTGGCAGGCCACAACAGAAAGCATGTTAGAAGCTGGCTCTCAGTTGATATTCAACCAATGAGGGTTAATTCTAGATTGAAAGCTATATCTTTTTCCAACCTTGAATATATCATTTCCACACTTATTGATTAATACAATTCCTATTTATTTTGAACCCAGGCTAAGACATGCTTAAGAATGTTCCAATATTTAAAAACTGCTAGTTTCATTCTTTCTACTGTGCCATTTCACGTTTTTTTTAAAAATCCACCCTCTTCGTGCGCCACATACGGAGTGAAATACGCTGGCTCTTATTTAATCTAGTTAGCAACTAGAGATTACTGAATTTACAATTGATGTTAGGAGCCATATCTACACAATACGCCAATGGCTGCCAAATAGTTAATCGTAATGACCTTGCTCAATGCATCAGGGTGATTTTAGGAAAGGCCCATCTTCTAAATAAAGTACTCAATTTTATTTCAGATTTTTTGTGGGACCGCAGCCAATATTCTCATATAATGGACACGCTATGCAGTAACAATCTAAAAAGAGATAATAGCCTTCAAGATGTCTAGGAGTTAGGTTTGATAGTTCATTATGTATATTAGCAACCTAGGACACATTCTTTTGAAATCTTCCTGCCCGTTAATGTCCTTTATGCTAATCATTTACAAATAGACATTGTATGTGAACCATTACAATCTGCTTCCTCTGGTCTTTAATTGGATTTTATTAACTTTAAAGTATTGGTAAGCACTGATGAAGAAGAGGAGAAAAACGAGCAGATTTCAGTTTTGAGCTGAGTGGGATTTATCTCACGTAGTGATACCCAGCTGGATAAACCTAAATATTAAGCAATATTTGCAATGTAACTTTGATTATGAAACAAAGAGACATATAAAAGTGAAAACATACAAAATGAAAACAAGTTCAAAGCAAATAGTTGTCAGTTTAATACTTAAGACAAGAATTCTATTTTGTCTTCCATACTCTCTTAATAAAAGAAACTTTTGAATATGGTTAATTACCATGAGATGTAGGTAATTTACTTATAATGACCATTCTTAAAAAGGGCTATTGGGTTTAAAGGATCTGGTTGACAATTTTTCTTGTTCCTACTAGTGGTTAAAGCACCATGTTGAGACCATGAGTTCAAATCCCACCTTAGGCACAAAGTCAACTTGGTGACCTTGGGCCAATCACTCTCTCACAGCCCTGGGAAGCAGCCAATGGCAAGCCACTTCTGAAATCTTGCCAAGAAAACTGCAGGGACTGGTCCAGGCAATCTCCACCCACACTGATTCAAGGACATTCCCAACCCCAACCCCCCCAAAATCCTATATGAAATACTTTTTGCTAATTACTTGTGTATATGAGAGAGATTGAGAAGAAAGAAAGAAAACCTGTGCAAGGTTTTTTTTTCCTCTCAAGAACCAAAATTCTTAGGCAAAATCTTCTTAGGCAAGGAATGGTGAGCAATCACCAGAAGTATCAGGACAAAAAACAAGGGGTCCTTGGTACTCTCTGAGATTGGTTGTTTTCTTGCAGATGTTCATTACCCAAACTAGGTAACATCAACTAGAACTGATGATTTGGGTCATGAAACATCTGCAAGAAAACCACTAAGTTCAGAGAACACCAAGGACTAATCATTTCAACTATGACTTACAAATATTTGCCTTTAGAGTCAAAATGCCTAAGGCCACCTATTCCTTTTCCTCATTCATCCTTCTCTCTTTTTATTATTTTCTTTAGCCTATCTCTCATTCTCTTTGCCTCTGTCTAGCAGATTCCTAAGAAACCGACCGGTTCACTGGAAAAGTATGATACTTTCATCTTTTTATCCTGCGAATGATACATTATTTTGTATTTTAAATGTCCTGTGATCATTTCAAATAATAGCTAATTCAATATTTTTTTATCTTTTCTAACATTTGCCATTTTCCATCACAATTTTGTTCTATCCCATTTCCATATCAGTTTGCAAATTTCCTCCAGAGTATGGAGGAAGAATGGAGAGGCCAATCAAGCACAGGCATTGAACCAGTTTTTGGTGCTTTTGGCAAAAGTTGCTCTCATCAGAAAAGAGGACTTTGGACCAAGGAGCAACAGGACTTTGGACCACTGTGCTTCATTAAGACCAGGGTCAACGCAGCCATCTACCAGGAGATTTTGAAGCACTTCATGCTTCCGTCCTGGTTCAATGACTGTGGGATTACTGTGCTTGATTGGCCAGCAAACTATCCTGGCCTGAACCCCATAGAGAATCTATGGGGCATTGCCAATAGAAATTGCCAAGAGAAAGATGAGAGAGGTGAGACCGAAAAATGCAGAATTGATTCTTTTAGCCACACCTCCTCTCCTCCTGAAGACCGCTATTGAAGCATCCTGGTTTTCCATAACACCTCAGCAGTGCCACAGGCTGATAGCTTCTATGCCATGCCGCATCAAGGCAGTAATTGCTGCAAAAGGGGCACAAACCAAGGACTGAGTACATATGCATGCTTATACTTTACAGAGGTCCGATATTGTTCTATGTACAATCCTTATTTTATTGATTGCAATATTCTAATTTTCTGAGATGGTGGATTTGGGGTTTTCATAAGCTGTACGCCATAATCATCACAATTATGGCGAATCACAGCTTGAACTATCTTGCTTTGCATGTAATGAGTCTTATTTCATATATTAGTTTCACCTTTTAAGTTGCATTACTGAAATAAATGAACTTTTGCACAATATTCTAATTTTTCGAGTTTCACCTGTATTATGGACCGCACTTAGGGACAATGGTTTAGTTCCCAATAACTACAGATAATGATGAGATTCATTAAACCCGAAACCCTGGAAGTGATGTTGCTTATAAATGTTGACCAAAGTGGCCAAAAAGACCAATTCAATATCAATCATATTATGGTTTTACTGAACCAACAGGTCTCCTGCCTAATCCTATGCAGCATTAGGATAGGATTTGGCTATTCAAGTAGATGTTCATGTCAAGTTCTGCCTTTGGATGATCATTAGTATTTAATGATCATGATAAGTATTTTTTTTTAAAAAAATGGCAATTGTGTAATTCCTTCTAAAATGTCACATATGTAAACAATCTAAAATGGAAAAAAAACCATCCATCCAAAGGGATGAGAAAAGCTCTACCATAAAAATTAAATGGCAGGCAGCTGGGTGCAACTGTCAAGTGCGGTAAATTAACTGAGCTGCCATAAATCATTTTTATGACTCTTACTGTAAATGTAATTGGCTATTACTTTTTCCTTGTTAATGCTAAGCAAAGTTTTATAAAATAATATTTCAACATGCGCAAAATCCAGCCTCAGAACCTACACACTGTTACATTCTCTCTCTCTCTAATTGGAAAAATATGTTAACAATATGTTACAACAGTAATTTCCAGGATTAGAAGAAGAGATCTTTAAAGAGTTTCTTAAACAGTAAGAACATAACCTTATTGTAACTTGTTGCGATAAAAATGACTTGAATCTAACTCCTAAAATTAGCAAGGATGCTGGTAGCAGTTGATTAACAGAAAAATGAAACAAAAAAAAATCAATGCAAGGAATCATTTTGAACTTATAAGATTTATATCTTTTTGTTTAAGTTTTAGAAATCTAATTCAGGAAGATGAAACATTTCCTTCAACAAGGATGTTATATGTAACACAAAATTATATATTCCACCGTTGAATAATTATATCTTTATATAAAATGGTCCCAAATACTGTAAAGAGGACAAATCCTCACAATTATTAGCCACTCCAAGAAAGAGCACAGTCTCTTTTAGACAAAGCTGCCTTGAGAAAAAGCACACAAACTTAGGGGAAATTTTTCTTCAAGTGCCAAGCTGACAGCATTTGACTTGATTTAGTCAGATCTAACTAGACTTTGCCCAGTTAGATCTGACTAAATCCTTCCAAACTGGTAAAAGTTAGGTGGTACTATCCAAGTCTCCATTGCCCCCAAAATAAAATTCAATGGAAACTTCGGTCTGTGGTGTTTTATATCTTTCAGTAATCACACAAGGCACAAGCAACATTAAGTGGCATGTGCCATTGTGAAGTGACATTTTGACACAAGGTCCAAATGGCAGTGATGGATGAATGTGGCCATTACTCCAGATTTTTGCAAAATGACTTTCCACATGTATTCACCTCTGGATTGCCATTTTGACACATATGCTATGAGGATGTCATATAATTCACTCGTGCATCTTGTTTTGCTGCCAATTTGGTGTGTGTGTTTGTGTGTGTGTGTGTGTGTGTGTATCCACATGTGCATATGCTAACTCTCAGTTTATCTTTCTTTCCTCTTTGTGCAACAATATTACACTATGATTCTAAATTTATTTATTTTTCTGTTTCTTGAATATTTTAAATGTATCAATATAAAATTCTCTCAGTGTAAGACAATTCTCAAGTTACATTTTTAAAAAGGTATTTTAATTATCCATGTGCATTAGGGGATTTGCTCTATATTCAGAAAATAACTTTGGACATGTTAAATAAATTCCCTGACCAGATGGAAATATAGTCATTTTAAGTGCTTTTTCTCTGTGTGTATTGTTGTTATTGTCTGTTGTCACTTAATATCACTATCTGCCCTGGGTGTTAAACTGAATAGACAGGTAGAATATAAATGGAATGAGCAAATGAATAAATAATTAAATGAGTTAATTATTACTTATTGTTATTAATTATTTTTACAGAATCTGCTTATACATCAGGCTCTTGTCACAAATATTAGCTTTACTTGTTTTTTATGCTAGATGCAGTATTTTCAGCAGCTATCTACTTTGTGTTTGCAAGTGGGTGCAATATGTAAAGGAATATAGATTTAACCATCTGAATATAATATCAATGTGGGTATTAAAAATGGTGTACAACAGTCTTATGTGCTAAATAAATAAATGCAGTGCAATGCAATCTCCCAGGTACTAATTTGCCATGGATTGCATTTAAATTTCCATCCATTATGTGAATTAGAGGTGATACAAACAACAGGCATCAATATCCTATTGTACTTAGCCTAGCCTCCGATCCAACTCTGTGTTTATTGTTTGTGTGCATGAGCACCTACACACTGGATGGTTTATATTGATGCTGTCCTGTATATCACACTCATCAATAATGGAAATAATTGCATTTTAATAATTAAAACCTCCCCATCATTTTCATAAAGCTATAAAAAATGATTGTATTCCCTCCCTGCAGTTTATCTACTCTCTAATCAGGGGACAAACAACTTATTTATAAACACACAAACAAACAAAAACAACCTGTATGTTATGGTTCATCGTACAGTTAGTCACATCTAAGGCTTAGACTGGCTTTGGCAGTTTTGTCCGCCTATCAAGCCCTTCCCAATAACCTGGAATAGGCAGGTGTTTTGTGGTGGTTTTAAAGCTATTGTTGCAGGATCTAACTAAAGCTTCCTTTTATTATCAACTATTGATTATTTTCTTACCCCAGCCAAATGTGATCTACAGAACTCTCTTCCCCAATCCACTCCCAAAATGGGGGAGGGATTAGAGCAGGGTTCAAACTCAATTTCATTGTGGGCCACATCAGGGCTGTAGTTTACCTCAAAGGGCCAGATGGGTGTGGCTGACTGGGCAGATGTAGCCAACTGGATGGGCGTGGCCATCTTGACTCCACTCCCCAAACTGCTGGCATGTTTCCTCTTTGCACTGGGTAGACTCGGCCAAAGCCATGCTGGCCTGATGTTTCCTCTTCACATTGAGTACACCGAGGCAAAGCAATCTGTGCTGGTCCCTTACATTTTCCAGGATGACCCCTCAGGTCGAATCTGACCACATCACAGGTCGCATCTGGTCCATGAGCCTTGTATTTGACACCCCTGGATTAGAGAATCCAGTGACTTCTTTAATCATTGACTTGTTCAAGAAGAAAGCATTACAGTAAATGTGTATTTTTTTAAAAAAAAAAGAAAAAAGCTCTTCTTCATTTTGTCCTAAAGTTGACAATGTCATCTTCCAAATGTCTCTATAAGAAATTCACTGTTCCTTAATTAACTGCATGTTTTACAGTTCTAGAACTGGTCTCTCTTAAAGATCCAATGTTAAATAATTCCAGTGATAAAAAAATATGAGTTTTGATATATGGTGGTACCATTAACACATCATTGTGCACACCTTGTATATCACTTGATATCTTTAAAAACAAAGGACTGAAATATGTATAACCATATGCCTAGTTGAAAAATACATAGCATCATAACAAAAATACAGAATGTTTCAAAATAAGGAATTAAAATCCTTCTCACAAGTCTGAAAGGGTCCTTTTCTAAAAGAGGCTGGGGAAAAATGCTATTGAACTTCCTTGAGATAATGCTTGGCTTCCAATACTTTGCCTCAGTATATGCATTTTGGATGGAGTGAAGCAAGACATTAGCAATGCTTAAACACAGGTTTTGCTGAGAAAATTCTCTAAGATTCCTGTGATCCAGGCTGATCCCTACAGGCAGCTATATCTCAGGAAAGCAATCTATACAGATAGTCCTTGACTTACAACAGTTCGTTTGGTGACTGTCCGAAGTTACAACAAAGTTTTTTAAAAAGTGACTTATGACTATTTTTCACACTTACCACCATTGTAGCACTCCATGATCATGGGATCAAAATTCAGATGTTTGGCAACTGATTCACATTTATGACAGTTATAGTATCCTGGGGTCATGTGATCACCTTTTGCGACCTTCTGACAAGCAAAGTCAATGGGGAAGCCAGATTGACTTAACAACCGTGTTACTAACTTAACAACTGCAGTGATTTACTTAACAAGATGTCCTGGAAACCATTGTTTTACCTTGTGATGAACATGTGGGTGCTGGGCAGGGACTTGAACTTTCTTTTGGGTGGGGAAAACCTGAAAGCTTTCAGAATCTGGTTTTCCCAGATGTGCCAATATGACCTCTCTAACAAAATGGAACTTTGAGGAAACTCAAGCCTCAGAGTCTTCTTTCATTGGGGGTGTTACTTGGAACCCTGACACTGTGCCAAGAATGGTTGTAAAATAGGACAAAACTCATTTAACTGCCTCACTTAGTAAGAGTAATTTTGAGCTCAATTGTGGTCGTAAGATGAGGAGTACCTATGCTTCTTTCTATGCTACATATGGATGCTCCTTGCTTATTTAAACTGTAAATATCCAAGCAGGATGCTACCAGATCGCTTAAGGCAAGATATACCCAATTTTTCTCCATGATACTTTTCACTTCAAAAGAAAGAATCTAATGATATTCCTAACACAATTTACTGCGGGAGATAATCAGTACGTCTTCCCTTTATAGATCCATGTATTATCCTGGGCAAATGAATTAATACTAGGGCTTATAGGAAGAAAGGAAAACAACATTACCCCTATAAAGGCGATATTTGACAAGCGCTGAAAGCAGCTTGCTTTTTACAAACCAGCTATTTTGCCAACAACTGCCACTGTGCATAATCTTCTGAGACCTACTTCTCACTATATATTTTACACAAAGGCTTGATGATTACATTTGTCATGAACTTTGCAGGGCAGGAGGTGAACATAGAAAGTAAGCAATTCAGAGATCAGGGCTGTGTGTAACACGGCACCTTACTCAACCAATTGTCTCATTTGATCCTTGGTGATTGATTAAATTTTAAATTCACATGTTAATATAATCCTGCTGCAAAGTAAATTAAGTACCATTTGCTTGCGTGTTTTGTCAATTGTAAAAATGCTACTAGTTGATTTCATTTTCTGGGCTTCTAATTGTTTCCTGCTCAAACGAGGGAGCAGAAAGTGAAAATTAAAAACTTACATCCATGAAATATGTAAGAACCAATCTATTATTGTTAGGAGAGGTAATAAAGGGTCCAGAACCTTGAGCATGGAACTTACAGTCACTAGACTGCAATTTCCATTTATGTTAACCTAAGCACCTTCCTTAAGGGATAGAATATAAATGTGAAAAATAACATAAACTATTAATCTTAAAGCCATTCTTCCTTGACAGTTTGTCAAAAGTTTGTCCAGAGCATTTATGGAAGTGGAACATATGCACAGCAGCCATGACACAAATAAAAAAAGAGTGGGATCCATAGTGACTGATTTTGGCTGCCATCTTGTTTTTGTTGGTGTTTTTTTTCTGGAGGGGGGGGAAGAACAGAGCAAAAATGCTACACATCTACCTTGATTCATAGTTCTAATATGCATATAAGTGTTCAATCCACCAACTAGGTTAAAAGGCAGAGGAACTGAGGTTTTTTTTGGGGGGGGGGGTGTTTCTAAGTGTATAATTAATTCAGTTTTTTTGCAATTTTCCTCAGGATCACTTTTCTTTCCATCTGCAGTACTCAATTCCATTTCTGAAAAGGACATTTCAACAAGCAACTTTTAATAACATCATAGGTGTCTGCTATAAGTGATAACCAAATATATAAAAATATTTTTAAACACTCTTAAGAATTTTTTTCTGTTTTGCTCTGTAGGCTTTATTAATTCGAAATCATATGAAGTATTAATACCACTTTATAATGCCTTGGTAAGGCCACACTTGGAATACTGCATTCAGTTCTGGTCGCCACGATGTAGAAAAGATGTGGAGACTCTAGAAAGAGTGCAGAGAAGAGCAACAAAGATGATTAGGGGGCTGGAGGCTAAAACATATGAAGAACGGTTGCAGGAACTGGGTATGTCTAGCCTGGTGAAAAGAAGGACCAGGAGAGACATGATAGCAGTGTTCCAATATCTCAGGGGTTGCCACAAAGAAGAGGGAGTCAAACTATTCTCCAAAGCACTTGAGAGTAGAACAAGAAGCAATGGGTGGAAACTAATCAAAGAGAGAAGGAACTTAGAACTGAGGAGGAATTTCCTGACAGTTAGAACAATTAATCAGTGGAACAGCTTGCCTCCAGAAGTTGTGAATGCCCCAACACTGGAAGTTTTTAAGAAGAGGTTGGATAATTATTTGTCTGAAGTGGTATCAGGTTTCCTGCCTAGGCAGGGAGTTGGACTAGAAGACCTCCAACTCTGTTATTCTATATTCTATCTAACTTTTAACTGAATTCTGTCTTTCAATATAGAAGAAACCATTTCTGTAATGTTAAATACTAGGCACTTTACAAACGGTCAGGCAGAACGAAAGAGAAGTATCTGAACTTTATGCTATTACTGCTTATTTATCTTCTCATTAAGTTCTAATGAATTTAATATAGTAAACATATTTAAAATTAGATTATAACAGTATCAGTGTTTCTCCATCTCCACAATTTTGAGATGCTGGCTAGGAAATTGTAGGAATTGAAGTCCACACAACTTGATGAAACTGAAAACAGGCCTACTATGTTTTTAGACAGTCAAGAACAGGAATCAGAAAGCTGACTTAAAGTAAAACAAAACAAATAAAAACATAGTCTTTTTTTTTAACATGCCAGAATTAGTTATAGACTGGATCTAGACTCTACAACATATCTCCTCTGACTATTACTTGATACGGTTCAGCTGTATTCCATATAAATGGCACAAAGTTGCAGTCTAATTTTATTACTTATCAATGCAACTAACTTGTTATATGGCAACTTCTAATACAACGGATTTAGACTGGGCCAACCTCAGGTTTTGAGGGACACAGTGGCTCAGTAGCTAAGACGCTGAGCTTGTCGATCAGAAAGGTTGGCAGTTTGGCAGTTCGAATCCCTAGCGCTGCCTAACGGAGTGAGCTCCCGTTATTTGTCCCAGCTTCTGCCAACCTAGCAGTTCGAAAGCATGTAAAAAAATGGAAATAGAAAAATAGGGACCGCTTTGGAGGGAAAGTAAAAGTGTTCTGTGCGCCTTCGGCATTTAGTCATGCCAGCCACATGACCACAGAGACGTCTTTGGACAGTCCTGGCTCTTTGGCTTTGAAACAGAGATGAGCACCACTCCCTAGAGTTGGGAATGACTAGCACAAATGTGCAAGGGGAACCTTTACCTTTACTTTACCTCAGCTTTGCACTTTGTTCCTAATTACCATAGATGCATCTAAACTGTGTACGCCAAGAAAGTCCAGCTCCAAAATGACTGGACATTTTGGGTATATGTTTTCTGGATTCTGTCTATGTTTGAGATTCTGAATGGAATTGCATCTGGAGTTATAAGGTATACAAAACAGTAATTTTGTAAATGTGTGGAACCAAATGACCAATACACACAAAGGTTTCTCAAGAAAAGAATGTGGACTGCAGTGAATAGAATATTGGCTTTCAACTGCGAAAAAAAATGGTGTTAGAGCCCAAGAAAAGAGAATAAAGAAGGAACCTTCAAGCAAACTAATATTATTTTGGCTCATCTTGTTTCAGCTTCATTTCTGAAATTATTCATGATTCTATCAATAGGCCGAGGAATGCAATTGTTTGGTTTATGATTCATGAATTTATTAATTTATTTTTAGATTCCCTATAGTGACCACCCTCTCAGATTACAACTGGGTAATGCTAAATTAGTTCCTCTCTCTCTCTTGTCAGATGTTCTGACAACTTTGATATGAGATTAACTAGGAGGAAGAAAAGAAACTGCATATTATACCATTTTCAACTTTGGTAGTAGACTTGAGAAATCAAATTGTATTAATAACATTAAATTTCAGAGCCTTTCACAAAATGTTTAAATGTACCTTTACATTCTGTACTTTTGAGTGATTGTGCCAATGACCTTTACTCTGAGGAGAACCAGCTCTCAAATAATTAGAAATTCAGTTAATTCAGGAATCTTTCAGAGCATATGTAATCTTCCTTCTAGTTGAACTGCCCCCACAGAATATTGTGCAAAAGAATATAGAGAGGGGAAAAATTGAAAATACCTGGGAAAAAAGGGAGAGAGAACAAACTGATGGGATAAGATGGATTACTTGAATTTTCCACCAATCACTGAATAACACATTGGCTAAAGCATTGATTGATGAAGTATTTAAGTCGTCAATCTCACATCACAAGGCTTTTTACAAATGGCTGCAGAAAGGGCCTGACAAGACGGTGGTATCAATGGAAGTTGGCTTTGCTACAAAATATAAGAAAGACCTCTAGTCCACAATTTGCTCTCTGCCAAGATATTCAATAAACATTTTCAATGGTCACTTTGCCAGCAAATGTTTCACTTAAAATGTCAGTATTCTTTACGTAGGATTGCTGTCTACCTCCAAATTTATAAGTCTTTAGGATGAGGAGATTTACTTTCTTTGTGGTTGGGCTAGATTATGTTTTATTTATGCAGTCATTTCCAGATGAATGGAATTTTTTTAAGAGTAATGTATACTGTTTGCCTCTTTATATCTATTAGAATATATTAAACTATTCTGCCAGGAATCATAATTTTTGTTTACAGAAAAATTATGCTCAATTACCCTCACTTACTTTACTACATAGTGTTAAGTAGTGAAAATAAAAAAAAACCATCTACTAGGAATATTTACAAAGAACATAAAGTCAGGGATGAAAACTATGTAGAATCGGCACTGCTTGATCCAATGCAATCTTACTGTTGGTTGCAATTCATATGGATATGGTACATAAATACACCAATAAACTGTTCTCAAAAACTCAGAATTTTCTAAATTTGCCAAAGTGTTTGAAACTCTGGAATTCATTAAATACAACTGATCCATCCATCCTTCTTAGCTGCTACTTGTCAGAAGTGATGTGTAAAATTTGAATGGCCAATTCATGCTTCTCTTGGGGTCTAAGAGAGTGTAGCAAACTGCTAGGTCCACATGTTGCAAGTACAACTGAAACAATATTCAATTATGGCTAAAGATAAGAAAGACCTTTACAACATTGTTTAGCATATGGAGAAATTCCTGCCTACAGCTGTAATAATAATAATAATAATAATAATAATAATAATAATAATAATAATAATAATAATAATAATAATAATAATAATAATAATAATAAATTTGAATTTATTAGCCGCTCCCTTTCCAGGCAGGACTCGGGGCGGCGTACACTAGAACATATAAAACATAACACGTGTGTACAAACACATAAACATACATATATACAAAGACATACATGCACGGAGGAGGTAACAAATTACAACATTTAGACAATTAAAAAACCATTAACATACCCCAATAGTAAAAACCCAATATACAATAAAAATTTAAAATTTAAAAAAGACAGTCAGGAGGAATACGAAAAATTACGGTTGAGCCAGGCCAGATAATTGAAAGAGGTGGGTCTTCAACTGTACACGGAAGGAGCGGAGATCGGAAATAATCCTGATGTCACGGGGGAGGTCATTCCACAGGGCTGGGCCCATCACAGAGAAGGCTCTGCTCCTGGGTGTCGCCCCCCGACACTGTTTGGCGGACGGCACCCGGAGAAGTCCCTCTCTGTGTGAGCGAATTGGTCGTAGGGATGTGTGGGGCAGGATGCGATCCTGCATGTAACTAGGTCCTGTGCCATGAAGCACTTTAAAGATCATAATCAAAACCTTGAAACACACTCGGTAGACCACAGGAAGCCAGTGCAGCTCATGCAGGAGAGGTGTCACAGGGGAGTATCTAGTCCTCCCCATAATCACCCGCGCGGCCGCGTTCTGGACCAACTGTAGTCTCCGAGTGCATCTCAAGGGAAGCCCCATGTAGAGAGCATTGCAGTAGTCCAGGCGAGACGTCACTAGCGCATGGGTGACTGTGCGTAGTAGCATACTACTACAGCATAAGATACTTTTTACTCTTGACGTTGTTAGTTAACAGCAATTGTTGATTATCTATGGTACATGAATATTGTGCCAATAATATTCCACAATATCATTGACAATGAACATCTATGTAATTCCACTTTCTTTGCTCACTTTGATCACTCAAGTCATACTACTCTGAGAACATTAATGCCAATAATGGGCAGTAGGGAGTAAACAGGAATAAATTGGCAGTTGGTTGTGCATCTGTCTTATTCACTATAGCTGCAATATGGTAACTTGATTTATCATTCAAAAATAAATCACATTAAATCACAATCCCACTCCTTTTTCTAGTTGGTATTTTAGTCTAAGCAGTTTTGAGTAATCAAGTGACTACTTCGCTTCAAAACTGGACTTTAATTTCTTACTATGTGCCCCATTTTAATTTATCTTACTGTCCTAAGGAGGAGGGGGAAAAGCAGAAATAAGCAGTGGTATATTGATGTGACTGCCTTTCAGTTCCTTATTAAAATGATGAAAGCAAAGTGCTCTCTTTAAATTACCAAGAATACTACCCTTGCATCGACACTGTTTCTCTAGTACATCCTGTATATGCCGGGGTTTTCTGCTGAAATTGGAGTGGTGATACATGGTTTTGTAAACGGAAGAAATGGGAATTTTGCATCCATGTGTGTATAAAAATCACTGTCAGCATAAAAGAAACCCACTTTAGTTGCTCATTGAAAGTCATTTTGGCACATGAGTGACCACAAGGAGCAAACCGATCCGGTTACCAGGGAATGTCTCTCTAAAGTTTATCTACAGGAAGGTCAGACTGTACAATGGCTCATAAAATTCTTCTCACACTTAGACAGCTTCTGAAGCCATTCACACAAAGGATACCCCCTATCAAAATGCAGCTCTTGTTTAGCTCTCATAATTGAGGATCTGCTCCTGGATGAGGCTGTTCTTTTATTCAGTAAACATAGAGAATAAGCAAAAGAACTTACAGAAAGCATATAAAGTGCATAAAAATCAATCATCTCTCTTTTTGATAGGCAAAGAGATAGAACATGAAAGGACACTGGTTAGTACAGGTACAACTATTCACTTAGTAATCGTGACGTTTGACCATTTTTCACACTTACATCCATTGCAGCATCCCTATGGTCGCATGATCAAAATTCAGACACTTAGCCAGTGATTCATATTTATGATAGTTGCAGGGTCCCGGTGTCATGCGATCACCTTTTGCAACCTTCTGACTAGCAAAGGCACCGGGGAAGCCAGATTCATTTTAACAACTGTGTTACTAATTTAACAACTGCAGTGGTTTGCTTAACAACTGCAGCAAGAAAGGTCATAAAATGGTCGATAAAATTCACTGTACAATTGTCTTGCTTAGCAACAGAAATGGTGGGCCCAATTGTGGTCATAGCTGAGGATTACCTGTAGAAATCAATGTAGAAACATTCTTAAAAGATGACTATGAAAGTGCTATATGTGAGTGTAAAGATATCGTTCTCAGGGTTAATTTTTCTAGTTCTAATTGCTAGAGAACAGAATGTTACACCTTTCATGAAAACATCATAGGATTTATTTCAAAGGAAAAGCTCAATTTCTTATTGGGGTCAGCCCAAGTATCTCCTGCTAAAGGACAGATTAGCACTAGGCAGCAGTGGCAGTGTGATGTAGGGACAACATGTGTAATTGACTCAGCCTCTCTCTCTCTCTCTCTCTCTCTCTCTCTCTCTCTCTCTCTCTCTCTCTCTCTCTCTCTCTCTCTCTCTCTCTCTCTCTCTCTCTCTCTCTCTCTCTCTCTCTCTCTCTCTCTGTGTGTGTGTGTGTGCTTTTTATGCATTTTTATAAGGGATGTTGCAGTCAAGTGCTGGTGAAATCAGGAGATTCAGAGAGTTCAAATGAATATAAAGATGTATTGCAAGCTTAAGCTCTCTACAAAAATCTCAGCTACTAATGATCAAGGGATGCATGGGAATTCAGAAGTCCATCAAGGTGGACTGGACTTAGATCTCCTGCAGACACCCAGGGACTCTTGACGTATGTTGTGCTTGACCCTTGGCCTCAGTCTGGTGGTCGGCTACAGTTGTTCCTTCATCACCTCTGAGGGCAGGCATTAAACTTATTAAAGTAAATGTCCTTTGGGGAAACAGTTTTAGGGTACTGCAAATGTATTTAAGGATGGTATGGTGATGACTATAATGATGAGAGGCTTATAACTGGTAATAACATTAGTTATGATTCTCATCATAATTAGTGATGTTTTAGCCCTGTTTGTAAATCTTATTCAAATTCTATCTATCATCTACCCTCTACCATTTATCTATCTATCTATCTATCTATCTATCTATCTATCTATCTATCTATCTATCTATCTATCTATCTATCTATCTATCTATCACCTATCACCTATCACCTATCACCTATCTATCTACCATCTGATTTTTAACCTTGGTCTTGGCTTTTCTGTAAATCCAGCATGAGTAAAACATAAGTGAAGAGTCTCCAGTGGGCCAAATCAGCAGTGATTCATTTGTTCCAAGGGAAGATGAATTTGTCAGCCAGGGACTTACTCTCAAACATTTGATTTTAACTTAGTTGAAAGGCTCTCATTTGAGATACAACCAAAGTCTTGCCAAGGAAAGTGTTTGTCACTAGGAGTGAAATACTATACAACATGTTTTGATGAATGAAATTATGGGCTGTGAGTTTTATGCATTTTGTAATGTTTGTTTACATACCTCAATATTGTTTTCCCTTAGTTTTAAAATTGTTATATTTGCTTTATTTGTAACTCATCCAGAGTTATATACTGTATATGAGGTTGTCAGCTAAATAAACAAACAAACATGGAACTCATACATTTGGACTAATCCAGATGTGCCCTTTTAGTTGCCATATAGGAGAAGACTTACTGCTTTGACTTAATGTTGGTGGTCTTTATAAATCATAAATGAGATATTTTCAAGCAATGGTAGGTTGAATGTATCTAGTTATTTAAAGCCCTTGACCTAGTATAGATGTTTAGCATAAAGCTACTTCATCATACTTAATAAGCAATACTTGAACTGATAATTTCAAGTGTGTGTACATGTGTGCCCATGCATGTGCACGTCTGTGTATGTACACATTTGGAAAATGCAGAGGCAAGAATTGTGGATGTCACAATCCTACAGTTGATGTGATTGCATTTTCACCAGGTATCCAGTCTGCCGAGCATATTTTCATAAAAGTTTCACAAAACACAATTCTAACAGACTCTATGGGAACCATTAGATATCATCTGCACTTAGTCTGAATGGAATAAGTTAAAATGGTAATGTTTTTTATTTGGATTTCTTAATTCTTATAGCCAAACTGTAACATACCTCTTAAATACCTTAAGCCTTGCAGCCAATATCCATAGTTGCACTAATCTACATTAATCTACTTTATATTGCGGGAATCAAAAATCAGGAAAAGAATGGTGACAGTTGACAAGACCACCTAAAGAGAATCTTGCAGAATTAGCGCTCTCGCAAAATTACCTTCTTCTCTATCATCTGTGCCACATATGTTCCAAAATTAAACCACCATTCTGGAATTCCAGTTCTGAATTTGCGCAGCAGTGAATGGTTACTATATCTCTACCAATTAGCTAAGTAATAGTTAAACTACCATTTTACAGCTGATGTTTATTCTTAGGCCAGTTTATAGATGATATAATTTCAAAAAATATATTATTTGTTATTGACATACAATAAGACAATACAGTTTCTTATTTGAAGTTGCAGTGTGGTTGTTTTCTTGGGTATTTAATATCAGAGGCATGCTGATGATATCATGTGAAACTTAGCTGGTGCCACATAGCCAACACTGTTTGCTTGCAACTACGGAAAGATTTATATCTCCAGCCATGCAATACAAAATAACTTCAAGAGTGAAAAAGAAAGCAAATGTTTGCTTATTCAACGTAGACTCTTATGAGTTTCCCAGCTGACTAAATCCATGAAGATAAACATAACACAATTTCCCTAGCCCAACAATGGCTCACATGGTCTCCAGATAAATACTACAATATTATTCCTCCTTTTTTTCCTGAGTCCTGGCAGGTTATGCAAACAAACCTATGGTAGCACCCAAAGAAGTGGAGTATGCCAATCTTTCTCAATATGATGTTTGTTCCAATTTTGTGGAAGTAACATTCTAAATTCCCAAGCAAACTTAATCCTACCTGGGAATTCTTTTTTTTTTTAAACAAAGTTTTATTGGTTTTTGGATGTTTTGCAAAAGGAAAAGGTATGGGGAAGGTTACAAATTGTGGCAGCCGCAAACTGCGATAGGTATACGCCCCCTCCAGACTCATGGTGTACATTTGCATAGCATTCAAATATTACATAATATAACATATAGTCAGTGTGATAAATTCAAAAATAATTTCAATCAATTTGTATCCTGTGGATTTTCTTACTTATTTGTGTGATCTGAACTTTCTTGATGTCGCCCCATCTCCCCCCGTTGGCAGTGCTCCGGCCCCTCCCGTGTCTTGTGTATCTACTGGGATGTCTTCTGGTTTTTCTAGGAGTAATTTATTTTTTTCCATAAAGGCCTGCGCCTCTATGGGTGTGTTAATTCTGACCCTTGTCTCCTCCCAGAATATTAACATACCTTCAGGCAGCAACCAACGAAACCACACCCCCTTCTGGTATAATTTATTCGCCAATTGCGAATAGTATTTTCTTTTCTCCCTCACTTTCTTGGGGATCTGTTTCAGTATGGTTATCTCCTTATCTTTGTATATCAGGGCTTGTCCCCTTTGTATATTCAGAATTTCATCTCTTGTGCTTTTCCTAAGAAATTTAATGTGCACCTCCCTGGGGACATTGTGTGTTCTAGCATATGTGGAGTTCACTCTATAAACCAGGTCTATTTCCCACCCCATCTGTTGTTTTTCTTTCTGGGTATACTCAGCCGAGATGGTTGTCATGATGTCCCTAATGTTTTCATCATCTGTCTCCATCACATTCTGAAATCTAAGATAAAAGGACATTCTCTCAAACTCTATTTTCATTTGTTGGGTGTCAAGCTCTTTGTTTCCCCTTTGCACGCCTTCCACCACCCCCCCTCATCTCAGCTGCCCCCTGCTCCAAGTGATCCAATCTCTGTGAGTTCTTATCAATTTTTTCCTGGTTTCCTCTAATTTCTTCTTTCATCTCCTTCAGCTGTTTCTTAATTTCCTCTTGTCCCTGTAGAATTTGTTGAAACATTTGGTGAAACTCCAAGTCCGTAGTTTTAACTTGTTTAAAAGCTGTCAATGTTGATTGCATGCTCGGACTTGAGGTTGCAGATGTCGGGGCAGAGGCAGCAAAGCCGGACTTTCCAGGAGGTGGTCTTTTAGATGTCATTGTTAGTAATAAAGAGTCCAGACACTATAGAGAAGAATCAGTCAGAGTGGTAGAGCAGCCAAGGGAGTTCGGGGGGGTAGAAAGACCAGGCAAAAGGGAACTCTCTATCACCCTGGCAGGGAACAGATGTTTTTCACTCCAGAAAGTTCAAAAGCAAACAATCCACAAGAGGAGTATCCAAATAACACGGAGACAAAGACCGGAAGCCTGAAGTTAAAAGGTGAAGTCAAGTTCAGCTTTCATGAAGACAACGGAAGTATGCCATCTTGCCCTGCCAACTTCGAGAACTGAGGCAACAAATAAAGTTTTCAGGATTCAAAGTTCCCAAAGATCACATTTTCTTGAAAGGGTTAAGTCTGAAGATCCATTTAGTTGGAGTGTGACCTCATTGGTTTGGCTCTCCCCCTCCTCCTTCCCTGGGGCTACGAGCACTTTTGTTTCTAGCCGCTTGTCCAAGGGGGGGGGGAATCCCCCTCCCCTCCAGCCGCACTTCTCCAAGTTAAACAAAAGTTCCAATTAACACCACTGAGAAGTTTTAGAATTGGTAATAGGTATGAAGGGAGTCTACGCCTCACCGCACCGCCGCTGCATCCTTCAAGTAGCTTTTTTTCTTCCGGACAGCCTCACAGCGAAGACGCTTCAGCACGCCTCCCCTTCGTGCTCCTTGGTGCCTGGAGCGAAGCAGGAGCCCCCCAACGGCTGCCGCCGATGCAGGGGTCCTCCCGCCGTGCCGCTCCTCCGGCAGAACGCCTCTCTGGGGCGTCCTGTGCCCCCCAAGGGGTGGGGAGCCCACCGGGGATGCGCGGGGCGAGCAGTCTCTGCCCGTCGCCGTCAGCCGCCGGAACCGGAAGTCCTACCTGGGAATTCTTGAAGTTATAGCCTCCAAACATCTTATGGCACCAAATAAAGGACGGGAATTATATATCATCCAGGTACCACTGAAGAAGGACATATTGGAGTATTATTATTATCCCCTTTCCCAAACATGACTGATATCAAAAGCTGTTGGATGTGATGAAGTGAGCTACAGCTCACAAAGCTTTAGTAAAAAAAACTTTTAATAAAAAATTGTTAAGTCAGAAAAGGTGCTGCCAGATTCCTTCAGATGCCTACCATTATAGATTAACACAGTGGTTCTCAGCCTGTGGTCTGTGGTCCCTGGTGGCTGCTATGTCATCATAGAGGGTCCATGAAGGCTTGTAGAAGGGTTATGCAAAATGTATTTAAGAAAAGGATACAATTTACTCCGCAAATGTTTTTATTGGGTATAGCTAAGGATTTTACTAAAGGGGAAACAAAATTGGTTTTGTATATGGTTACAGCAGCTAGGTTGTTGATTGCTCAACACTGGAAAAAAGATTTTTTACCGACAATCGATCAATGGATTCAGAAAGTGGCGGGGTTTGTGGAAATGGCAAAAATCTCAGCTTTCTTAAAAGGTCAGAAGCAGGAGAATTATATACAGGAATGGGTAAAATGGATTGATTATATACAGAATAAATATCAGACTAGGAAGTACTATGTAGCATTTAGGTAAGAATGTTTAGATTGACAGATGAACAGAGTAATTAATATATGGGATGTTTGGAATTATTAGGGTGGTGTATAGCGGAAGTCAGGGGGGTGGATTTGATTGGGAGGTGGGGGAGGGTTAGGGTGGAGGGTGGGGAAATATATATGTATAATTAATTTAGAAGATGGGATCAACGGGATATTGTTACTTTAAGGGAAATTGTTAACGACTCTGAAATCTATATTATGATTTACATATGCTTAATTAAATTAGAAGATGGGGTTAATGGGCTATTGTTACTTTAAGAGAAACTTGTATTAGGATTGTTAGGAGGTGAGGGGGTACAATATCTGATTGAGAAATTTATTTTAAGACGGGGGAGGGGAGGGGGTGCAGTATTTGTATGTGATTTATATTATATTCCGGGGGGGTCGGGGGGTAAAAAGGGGGGAAATCTGTTTGTATAAAACTTTTTCAATAAAAAAAAAGGCTTGTAGAAATGTTATGATTTTAATCCTGAATTAAGTCTTGGGGTTCCGTGGCCATAGTCCATGGCTACAAAAGGTCTTTAAAGGGGAGTCTGTGGTAAAGAAAAGTTTGAGAATTATAGACTAACACATTTCTCCTCCTCCTGTGCCAAAAGCTCTCAATAAATACCAGCAAACTATGCTTATCAGGGAAGATTATAATCTTCTCTCTACAAACCCAGTTCCAAATACTTTTCAGATAAAAGATCCCTTTATGAAATTTTCAAGTAGTAACTCATACTGACACCATACTTGGAGTAGCCTTCTCTATCAATAAAGCAACCCCTCCTTTTTTATATAATGGAATCACTGTAACCCGCAACTCCTTCTGGCCTACTCTGCTTCTATCTTCCAGGTATGTAGGTGCTTCCACTCCAAAATTTAGTCAACATGATGCATCTGGAAGTCATCAAGGTGTGATCATGGAGGACAAGCTGAAAGGAGCTTGGATTTAAAGAAAAATCCAGAAAGAAAAATGAGGAAGAAAAAGAAAGTAGCTGAAATATACAAACCATCAGATAGGTTATCATGGTTTTAGTAGCCAATTATGAAAATGTACATTTTTGTTACTTTCCCATCAAATCAACATTTCCCTGCCCATACAAATTATCACGTAAGCAATGCTTGACAGAGTTGCAGGGGTGTTTTGTGTCATACATTTTTATATTCAGCAAATCTTTATCATAAGAAAACATAATGTTTTTGCTAAAGATTAGGGATTTTTTTCCCAAGCATAGGCATGGCATTTAATCTATTTTCAAAGAAAATGTGTATACTTCTACTGTGACTCTTTAGTGATAGTGATATGCTTTATCTCTAGGGCTTGCCAGTGCACTGCATGATATAAGAACATATACTACAAAACTGGATCTTTTATCATTCACTTAGCTTAGAATGGCCCTGTTTATCCTACTTATGGGAATTCCTGTCAAAATAGCAGCCTTCATAATAATAAAAGGCACTTCCAATAGCACAGTACAAAAAAACCTTCACCTTTAGCTTGTGTTTGGCTTTTGTTTTATCAATATGCTTAACTCTAGGAAATGAATTTCATTGACCCTTTGTAGTGCTCCTTGAAGAGCCACTCCTTTAAAAAATGGAATTTTTAAAAAAGTAGGTGGAAAGGGATTCTGTCCTACCTTTGAGACTGAAAAGGCAAAATGCTTTTATCTGGTTTTCAGAAGAGTTCAGCATATATACCTAAATTGGATTTAATGTTGTCAGAGGTTGTTTTGATAGTATATGAATGGTAATAACAACAGAAAATTGTGCCGCCTACATAAAATCAGGTTGATAGGATTCATTTAATTAGGGTCAATCCTAAAAATTTTGTTAACTACCTTAAGTCAAACAAGAGCACGCAAAGCTAGCCAAATTATGTTGGCAATTGAGATCAAAAAATCCCGCAAACAAATTCCCCTAAAATGATGCAGTAATACACTGAGAAGCTAAAAATGTGCTGCCTATTCATAATGATATCCAAAACATCCTGAGGCGACTGTTTCCTTCCATATGAAGGTAGAGATAGTCCCAGATGTACTATTACAGAACTAACTGTTCAGCTTCAAACAGCAAAAACAATTTCTGAATGTAATGTTTAAATCCTCTCTTTAAACTCATCTCTCTCTTCATACCCTTGATAAAATTGGTTAATCCTAAATTAAATCACCTTTGCCACTATGTCAACCAGAAACCTCTCCAGTTCAGGATTGCTGCCATTGGATCATTGTTTTATATTGTTCCAAGTAGGTTGTATTACTCTGTGATGAGCAAGTTGGGTATATTATCATCCCCAAATGAGTTGGAATTCAGACAAATGACCTAGTCTTCCAACCATCTACTCAGCTCTCTTCTACATTTTTAGCCATGAGTCTCTCCTTGATCACATGACTTTATACCATCAATAACATCTTAAAGGAGGTGGTAAGATAACATGCTGTTGAGTAAAAAGGTAAAGATTGTCCTGTCAGTCATATCTGACTCTAGGGCACTGTGATTATCTTGGCTGAGGGAACCAGCCAATTGTTCACAGACAATTGCTGTGGTCATGTGACCTGCATGGCCATAAGCGAAAGGCATACAGAATGCCTTCCCACCAAATTGGTACCTATTAATCTATTCGCATTTGCAAGGTTTCATACTGTTTGATGGTCAGGAGCTGGGGCAAGTAATGGGAGCTCATCTCATTGCGCAGAGTTTGGATCTTGAACCAAGGTTGTCAGCTCTCCAGCTGAGAAGCTTAGCATCATTAACTACTGAGTCATCATGCCCCTAACTGCTGAACCAACTTAGGTTTAATTGTTTTTTATTTTTGCTAAAAAAGGAAACGATTATGAGAGCTATAGTTCTTGGTCTTGCCTTGACAGGACAACAGTCAGAAAAAACTACAAATGCTGCTACCCATATCAACACAAAAAAAGAACACCTCAAAACATTCCCTTGCCCAAGTTTCCTGCTGCACTGAATTGAAAACAACAGGTGCACACAGCAGATGGTGGGTGCAAAAGGAAACAGCAGACGCAACATGCTATTTACATATCCATTGGCCAGTGTTTGATTTATTTCCAAAATTAGAATTTGATACATTCTTTTAGTTTATAATACATTTCTACTGAAATTATGCTCCCTCCAAAACAGTCTTGAACCATAAACATTGGCACTAGAACAAGTGAAGAGCTAAGACTTTGTAAATAATAATCATTCTTCCAACCCCTAACTCTGAACATTGCTTCATTTTTCCCAATCTAATTCCAACCATTTGATGCCTGCTGTTTTTTGCTTGATGTCAAGGTTGGCATAACATGACCTGATCAATAATTGCCCTACATTAAGCTGTTTATTTCTCCCAAGTCCCAATCTGGCTTTTCATATCTTTTTTTTTCATTGTTGATCCATTAGAAGGATGATGACAAGGAAAGACCTTGAAATCTACGTTCCCTGCTCACCCCTGGGATGTCTTGCATACTATGCATCATATCAACATTCTGACTAATATGATTTTTCCAGTGTCATGGATCTTTTCCCATCTTACTGTGAAGCAAAACAAAGTTGTAAATCAAAGGTGTGACTCAGAAGCAGAGCAGAAGAAAGATTTAAGTTGTTCTCCTGATCTAATTTAACTCGAGGAACTTCCCAAGTTATAATGAGTTGTTTTGGATAATATTAAATGTTACCTGGGGAGTATGTAATAAAACAAAGGTGTCTGTTGAACTCTCCATTTATATGTCTTTTTGATAAGGTGAGATAGACATTTTCACTTTACAAATGGAAATTGAGACAAAAATCTAGTTTCTCCAAGAATGCTAGAATATCTCAATGGGATGAAATGGAAATGGGCTGGTCACATAACAAGAAGCAGGTGGACCAAGGCAGTCATAGAATGGATCCCATTTGAATATAATCATCCACAAAACAGATCTAAAACAAGATGGATTGATGACATCAGCAAGTATGGCAAAAGAAAGCTCAAGACCATACAGTTGGAAACATGCAGAAGAAGACTTAATCTTGCACTGGATAGACAGTGGTTAAAATGATGACCTCAATGGTATGGAACATAATTGCATTTTAACACAAAACTTGGTAATTTCATGCAACCGAAAAGCAAATGTCTGAGCACAGATTGACACACAACTGGCTTTAAGATAGTTAAGATAAGAAGGATGTGTTAATAAGATTAATGTAACCATGTACGAAAAGTAGAAACTGTATTTGTTGTTATGTTAAAATATGTATGGAAATGACCACGCCAGAAAGGTGGCTCTATGTCCAATGTTTTTAATGTTTATTCAATAAAAATTATTTTTTAAAAAAGATAGTTTTACTGTCATAATTGTGCCTCCATTATAGAACAGAACAAATATGTAATACAAGAATAAGACTGAATAAATGAAGCAGACAAATCTATATAATATTGTGAAATATTGCACGGAAATGCATTCACAAATAATTCTTATTACAAATTGATTGCATTCACAGTTTGCATTTAAAAAGTAGACGATGTGATATATACCTACCACTAGTCAATGCTACATTTTTTGTGCAACCAAGAACAACGCATTGCCTCAGAGCTCCCAGAACCACAAATATAGCACCTGTCACTGATTCATTAAAGTAGCCATATCCTTTTCTGCATCTGTTTCAACATCTGCTGCTACTACCTGATCCTTGAAATCAGAAGGCTGGTTTGATTAAGTTGTCAAGCCGGGCTACACATTCCAAATAACCTTTTTTTAAACTGAATTCGGAGTGCCGCAGGGGTCGGTCCTCTCACCTCTCCTGTTCAACACATACATGAAACCGCTGGGCGAGATCATTCGAGATTTCCGGGTTGAGTGTCATCTGTATGCAGATGACACTCAGCTATACATCTCTACCCCGAACCACCCCAACGAAGCCGTCGAGGTGATGTCCCGGTGTCTGGAAGCCGTCCGGGTCTGGATGGGTGACAACAGACTCAACCTCAACCCTTCCAAGACAGAGTGGCTGTGGCTACTGGCACCCCGCTTTAGCCAGTGTGTTCCATCTCTGGCCATTGGGGGGGAACAATTGCCCCCGGTGGATAGGGCGCGCAATTTGGGCGTCCTCCTAGATTCCCGGCTGACAGCCGTGGCTAGGGGGGCGTTCCACCAGGTCCGCCTGGTGCGCTAATTGCGCCCCCTACTAGAGCGGGACGCCCTTCGCACAGTCACTCAGGCCCTGGTGACTTCCCGTCTTGATTACTGCAATGCTCTCTACATGGGGCTCCTCTTGAGATGCACCCGTAGGCTCCAGCTGGTTCAGAATGCAGCCACGCGGGCAATTATGGGGAGTACTAGGTACTCCCATGTAACACCATTCCTGCGCGAGCTGCACTGGCTGCCTGTGGCTTTTCGGGTGCGTTTCAAGGTGTTGATTGTCATCTTTAAAGTGCTCCATGGCTCGGGACCTAGTTATCTGCAGGATCGCATCCTACCCCATACATCCCTGCGACCAATCCGCTCTCACAGAGAGGGACTCCTCCGGGTACCTTCCGCTAAGCAATGCGGGCGGGCGGTGCCCAGGAGTAGGGCCTTCTCTGTGATGGGCCCAACCCTCTGGAACGACCTCCCCCTCGATATTAGAACCACCGTTGATCTCCGCTCCTTCCGTAAGAAACTCAAGACCCACCTGTTCCGACTAGCCGGCCTGGCCCATTTATAATCATAAGTAACATCTATTACTGACCTTCCTGGATGGCTTTTTAAATTTTAAATTTTGGGGTTTTAAATTGGTTTTAGATTGTTTTAAACTATTAATTAGTTTGGGCTAATATACAGACTGTATGTTTACGTTGTTTGTCTGGGTTTTCATGTTGTGCTTTGTTGTTTTATATAGGCGATGTCTGTACACCGCCCCGAGTCCCTGCGGGGAGAGGGGGCGGTTTATAAATTTAATAAACTCAAACTCAAACTCAAAACACTGCAGAGTCCTATAGAATAACCAGTGATGGAATGCAATACATCAAATTCATGCATGAGTGAGACCTTTATTCGGGTCTTTCTAATCTGCAATTCTATATCCTACACAGTATGTTGTAGGATATATCAATATGAATGATACAAAAATGGTGCAATAAATGCCTCCTTGAATATACAATATGGCTCACAATTTAATAGTAATGGCGCCAGTAATGGGTTCCAGATCCCGTTGCAACCAGTATGGCGTGCACCACATGAATGTGTAAGTATGCACATGCGTACTTACATCTTGCAATGCCTCTGTGAGCCTCCATGATGCTCCAGCTGCTCGGCAGAGCATGGCGCAGGCACCATGCACTCCGTGCGCGGAAGCGCCGAAGAGCTCAAATACAGGTAAGGAGCTCGGGCAGGCGGGTGGGCCCTCCGGAGCACCGTACCGGAACGGTGCTCCAAGCAGGTACCAGTACGCCCATACCGGGGCGTACCATCTGCAACCCACCACTGAATGACACCTAGATTTATATACTGCTTCAGAGTGCTTTACAGCCCTCTCTAAGTGGTTTACAGAGTCAGCATATTGTCCCCAACAATTTGGGTCTTCATTTTACCCACCTCAAAATGATGGAAGGCTGACCTTGAGCCAGTCAGAATCAAACTCCTGGCAGTGAGTTAGCCTGCAATAGTGCATTCTAATCACTGTGCCATCATCAGACAAAGTCCATACATTAGAATAAAGTCCATATATAGTTAAACTGCATATGTACATACTGGAAGTCCTCAACGTACAAGCACAAATGGGTTGGAATTCCTTCACAAACCAATGTAATCATAAGAAAGATAACCACACTGCTTAGTGATGGCAATCTTGGTGCTCCATGTTGCTATCTTTAACTGAAAATCACAGATATTTAACTAACTAGCCAACCGCAATCTGAGCCATTCTGGGCTTGGTCTTTCCCAGCCCTGAGCTTTAGTAAAATAAGGGACAATCTCCAATTCTCCCACCGCCTATCTCTCCCTCCCTTGCACATTTCTTCCCTTTCAGCATGCCACACTATTCTTTGCAACATACCAAGCAGCCCCAGAAAACTCTGCCATGTCCAAGGAAGTCACAGCCTTTTCAGTTCAGTCCCAGCTACTGTCAACCTCCTTCCTCTGCATTCCAAATCTTTGCTGCCCCAGCTGATCTTCACTATCTTCTTGGTTCCTCTGGTGTCAAGGTGTGCCCAGACCCAGAACTGTGGTGTCAAAAAGCCCATTTGTTACTGCTAGATCGGGTGAATGAAGGCACACTTAGGCTTCAGAGTGACAAACAGCTCTTTATTAACACAAGTCAACTATGTACAAACCAGCAAGGTTCAGTCTGACAGCAGCCCTTTTATAGGAAGCTGTCAGACTCTTCGACCAATCAGACTGAATCTCTGTTCCTGCCGGATTACCAATGTCTCTGGTATCTAACAGTTACTGCAAAAGGAAGGAAGGAAGGAGGGAGGGAGGGAGGGAGGGAGGAAGGAAGGAAGGAAGGAAGGAAGGAAGGAAGGAAGGAAGGAAGGAAGGAAGGAAGGAAGGAAGGAAGTCAAAAACAGCAATGATTAATACCATAGAAAATTAATAGAGGATTAATGGTTGCAAATGAGGATGGATTTTTATAAGATTTTTTTTCCCTAAAGAAGGAACAAAACATCAATTAGGGTACTGGGGCATTTATGGATTTAAATAAACTTATTTCTGTGTACTACAAAGAGAAAGCAATCTATAAATCTCTCACTAGCACACTTTGAAAAATTAATATTAAATTACCCAGCTCAACCTAAAGACGTGATATCCAAAATGTGTGTTATTACCGAAAATAAGTATAATAAATAGCAATTATTGTGGCAATCTGGGAAATTTCTACCAATTGCTAGGCAGCAATTCATTAGAAAAATTTTGCATTGCTGGCATTTAACCCTTTACTAACTGCACAAATATCCCATAATTTCTTTTTCCCATCTTTGTTGGGCATGTAAAACGTATCAGATTTGGGGGGGGGGGGAAACAGTTTTGAACAAACAAGGAATTATTTTTTTACCAAAATTAGAATTATACATATTTGATAGAGAAAATATGGGCTTCAATAGCAAGAAACTTATTATATTTTTACTTTTAACAGCTAAATTATTGATCACTTTGCAATGGAAGTTGCAATGGAAGTACTTTGCAATGGAAGTTGCAATGGAATGACATAGTAAGATTTGGTCAATAGCTCTACTTGTAAAAGTATCAGATAAAGTTTGTATAAAGTATCAGATAAAGTTTGCATGTTAAACAAATCTTATTTACAGGAGCTGAAGGGACTCAAAATATTTTTTTTAATAATATGTCTTCTGTCTGCTCCAAGGATATGTAGAAATTATAATATAATCTGTAAAGAGTAGAAAAAAAACATTAAGCTAAATTGGTACAGTGCCAATAAAAATATTTTGTTATTATATATTATTCAAAATAACATTTAAGTCATGCTTGTATTATTAATAAGTGGAGAAAAGTGATTTTGGAAAGACATATTTTGGATGATTATGAAGTATTGCAGCTGACCAGTTTTTGAATGCATTTGTCTCTTGACTTGTCCTAAAGTATAAATCTTTTATGATGAGCTGAAAAGTGATAAGTGTTGCTTGTGGTTTGCAGATTGCAGGAGGAGATTGTTATCCCTTTGTACATTAATTCATGGGAAATGCAGTAGAAGTGGCAGAACTGAAACAGTTAACAGCATAACATTTACAGAATTACAGAGTTGGAAGGGACCTTGGAGGTCTTCTAGTCCAACCCCCTATACCATACCAAGGAGGAGACCCTATACCTTTTCATTTATTTATTTATTTTACTTATTTTATTAGTTTGTCAAACATGTACAAGATAGCAGACATTAAGTATGAACATGGACATGAACAAAGGAAATGAATACAAGTAAATGGGAACAGTAAGACAGATGCTGGCGTACTCATGCACGCCCCCTTTAAGGATCTCTAAGGAATGAGGTGACATCCACGGTAGACAGTTTGAGGTTGAAGCTTTAAGGGTTTGAGGATGTAACAACGGAGTCAGGTAGAACATTCCAGACGTTGACCACTCTGTTGCTGAAGTTGTATTTTCTGCAATTGAGTTTGGAGCGGTTTATCTTGAGTTTGTATTGATTGTGTTAAGTAAGTAAGCTCCCCATTAGAAGAGTGAGTGTGCAGAGAAGCGTACTGGGCCCATAACCAGTGTTAAGTAAGTAAGCTCCCTGTTAGGAGAGCGAGTGTGCAGAGAAGCATAATGAGAGTGGTATGGAAGAACACGCACAAACCAGCATAGAGAGACACTGAATACTATAAATAAAAGTAGTTGACTATGTGGAAATTTAGAGGTATTCAGAGTTCAGTTTACAGTCCAAGTCATACATAGTTCAGTCGGTCAGTTGTCTATGTTCTCAGTTAAGGAATGATCCTTCGAACACAGTCCAGTATCAAATAATCAGTTTAGCACACAAAGCAGCTAACAGTAGCAAAAACACAGTACCTCACAATACACGGATCAGCGTCTAACAAACAGAGAGCTAACAGTCATTCTGGCTCTCTCTTATGGCTGCTTGAGGTAACAGCAACCAATCACATTACAGCAGTACTTAAAGCTACAGTACTACCATCCTGGTTTATATATTGCTAACCCAACTGTTAGCTTACATTCCTAACAGATCATTTGCCCATGTATTATTGTGGTTGAAGCTGAAGTAGTTGTTGACAGGTAGGACGTTGTAGCAGACAATTTTGTGTACTATGCTTAGGTCCAACCATAGGCGGTGCAGTTCCAGATTGTCCCAGACCAACATTTCAAGCCTGGTGGCATAAGGAATTCTATTGTGAGCAGAGGAGTGGAATACCCTTCTCGTGAAATACCTCTGGACCCGTTTGATCGTATTAATGTCCAATATACAGTGTGGGTTCCAGGCAAATGAGCTATATTCAAGAATTGCTTTGGAAAGGTCTTCTATGTCTAAATTAGCAATACAATGTTACCGGAGAAGAAGCTTCACAAAATTAGGTTAACAACTCTTAATGTCTTTGTGGCAATGCTGTTACAGTAAGCTCTGGGGCTTAGATTGTTTGAGGTGAATACTCCTAGGTCCTTGACTGAGTGAAGGTCATCTATGAGGTTGTTTCCATCCAACTTGTATTTGGTGTTCTAATTTTCATTGCCAATGTGTAGGAGAGAGCAAATGGTTATCCAGTCTCCTTTTAAAAGCCTCCAGTAATGGAACACCCACAACTAATACATCAACCATGACTCGTTTTCTCTGTCAGTATCCTACAAACCTTATTCCTCAATGGCCCAGTTTATAGAGCTAACACTAGCATGGTTTAGGATCAGAAATCTGAAAATTGACCTGTCTTACCTCGCTGAACTTTGTTGTGAGGCCAACAAAGAAGACCTTACTTTCTATTTCACCCAGGAGAATGGTTAAATGTGTTGGGAGTAAGGAGAGAAAAATATCTGTAGAGAATTCATATTCTCTTACAGATTGGTTGAACTCTGAGAGAATTTTAAAGAGTGATTTGGTCTTATTGGTGCATGGTTGCCTCTTATGTGATTCAATGTATTTTTACTGGCTTGCCTGGATTTGAAATATTCGATGCATTTATTTTTAACATACTGTAATTGTGTATTTTGAAGTCGTAAAATGTAACTGCTTTATGAAGGTTTCTATCCTAAAATTCAGGCTGTTGAAGAAAATTGGTTTCTCTTCCTCCTCCTCCTCTTTCTCCTACTTCTAGTTCTTCTTATTGCTATACTACTTGATCAAAACACAGGTTTCTTTTTTTCTTTTCCCCACCCCATTTCAATCAATATGTGTCAGAACATGGGCTTTTACAAATGTATCCTTAAGCACAGGTATTTTTGCCAACTTTATTCCCACCATCAAACAATCATGTATTAGATGTTTCCATTTTCATCAAAGTCTTCTGCCATATATTGATGGCATCTTGGTATTTAATATTATTTCAATATGGTGGCTTTTGTATCTTTGATAACCGTTTTTCTCTCCTTGTGATTTCTGAATAAGAATGAGTAATATTTCAATCATTTATACTCCAAGAACTTTGCATTTGAGTAACAAGCACACCCTAAAACTGCACCTTTTTAAGGCTTTCATTTGGTCAAAAAATAAATCACAAAAGCTTAATGTCAGATTATTATTTCTGGCATTCAGTCATCAGCAAATAACATTTTACCTTAAGATGTGATTCCCAGATACTAAGCACCAGAAATAATTGATCATCATGACTTTCCATTGTGAATTTCAACTTTCATTTTCTTTTCTGAACAGCACATTTAGTCAGTTACATGTACCAATTACTATGGTACATAAAAACAGGGTTGCTCTGGCTTTTGTGTTCCTCAATAGATTTACTCTCAATGCCCTTTCTAGGACAAAGCCAGTGAATTAGAACTTTAATGCTGTGCAGTGTGTGTGTGTGTGTGTGTGTGTGTGTGTGTGTGTCCTTCCCCACCACCCCCATCCAGCAGCCAACCGAGTTTCTGGATTCAGGTTATAAATTGAAATTATGCCATTGTAAAATCTTGTTAGGATTTTAGCATGAATTGGAGAACAGTTCTGTCTCCTCCCTTCATTCCTTATAGCCATTTTCCTTCTACGGCTAACGGTCGATATAAATGTTAGGAGTGAGCTGGAGGGGCGGGCTTGGTTTCTGTAAGCAAATTCATAAACATTCATCTAAAGTTTTGCTTGTGTTTTCTTTTGGGAAGTGGGGGGTTTGATTAGACTCACCAAAGAATAGCACAAGAATACAGAACAAAGAATTCACATTCAAGAGCACGTTGGAAGATGTAGAAAACCTCATGAGTATTCTTGCATGGAAGGGAGAATAAAAGGCACTTGAACAGTAACTGGAACAGAAGGCTTGGTTTTGCCTACTGCTGTGGTCCGTATATCAGTGCTGAAATTGGACATTAATTAGCACTTTATTTGCGGTGTGCTCCTTTTCTTCCAAATATTTCCTTTGTGGCCATGACAGCCATTTCCTGCCCTTTCATCTTTTTTTCCCCCTAGTGATTGAACTATTAGCCTCCTGTACCTGTGATAGAATGAATATTAGCTTCTCACTGGAGAACCAAAGAGCTAAACAGCCCAGGCCACATGTAGGAATAAAGGACCAAATTAAATGAAAGTTACGTCTGATGGGCCTCAAGGAGAAAAATATCACATCATTAAAAAGGAAAGGAAGGGGGAGGAAAGTCAAAATTCAAGTGTCAAAGTGATTTGTGCAATCTTTTTTTTCCCTTTAAATACAGTACAGCCTTGAGGATGTTCTTAAGTTATCAGTGGCTTGACAAGAACCTTATCATTTATGCAATGGATTTTTCTAAGCCAGATCCAAAAGGACTGAAAATTAAAAGCATTCATGACTGTTTTCTTGAGCCAGGCAGCAAAGTGCAGAGCAGTGTAGCATATTCCAACAAAGCACTTAACCATGTAATTAAATCAGAAGCATTAGAGTAACTCATTTGAAATTAACTGGAGCTGCTTAAATGCTAGGCCTTATCATTATTATTCATTTATATAGCACATTGAGCATTCGGAGTGCTATACTGCCCTTATCGGCTTTATCCATGGTCATTATTATTCCCATTTTATACTTCAGGAACTGGGAATGAAAGACACCAAACCTTGTCCAAGTCTACCTATCGTTCTTCAAGCCCACCCATTGTACTATGTCACACACAGTTAAATCTCTTAAGTATTGAATAACAAAGAAACTTTGTTTTTGCACACTTCAAATGAGACAGATCATGGGCATATAGAGTAGTTTGATCATGGGTGTGAGAGAACTGTGCAGCTATAAATTATAGGCAGCAATGAATCCATGCTGACTGCATTATACTTTTATAAATACTTATTATATACTTTATTCATTAAACATGAAACTCAGCCAACCGAACATTCAAAAATGCATTGCAAATACCAGTGACTGGTGTTAATGGTTGATACGGTTTGCTGCCAGCATCCTAGGTATCAACCAGGTACCTTCTTAAAATATAAGATGTTCCAAGTAACGCAGTTTTTTGCAGTTCTGCTGGTGTTATTGCAGGAAGCTGCAATTTGTTGATGCATCTTATAAAATTCTTGGACATGGTGCCAAGTGCCCCGATGACAATGAGTATCACTGTTACATGCTTCATCCATAGCCATGTAGTTTCAATGGCTAGGTCGCGATATTTCATTATTTTTTCTAGTTCTTTTTCTTCGATTCTGGCATCTCCTGGAACAGCGATATCAATAAACTGTACACTTCGGCCCACTACAACTGTGATATTTGAGTATCACTGTTACATGTTTCATCCATAATCGGGTACTTTCGATGGCTAGGTCGCAGTATTTCATGATTTTTTCCCATCATCATCATCATTATTGTTGTTGTTGTTGTTGTTGTTGTTGTTATTATTATTATTATTATTACTATTATTATTATCATCATCATCAACAACAACATCTTTCTTGTGGGGATTAAGTTTATGAACTAGCATATGCATTTTTTCCTGTTTTCTTCCATATGAATAAATAGAGCAAATGTGCTGTTTCACTCCATATTAAATGACTGTAGGAAATAAACTAGGCTTCCCTTTAAAGGAAAATGGTAGCAAAAAATGAAAAAGAATATAATGATCATAAGACTGTCCATACCTGAAAGAGCCAGCAGTATCTTAAATCAATGACATTTCTGGATCTCAAAGAGAGAATGGAAATTACTTCAGGCTATTGATTCCAAAGATAGGGCCAAGGAACCAGATCTGGTACCTTAAGAAGATATTCTGTAGATTTCCGGTTCTGGCGGCTACGGCGACAAGCAAGCCTTTGCCTGCTCCCGCTCTCCCGGTGGGCTTCCCCCGCTTCTGGGGGGGCACAGGACGCCCCGAAGAGGCGTCCTGCCAAGGGAGCGGCTTGCGGAGGGCCCCTGCATCGGCGGCGGCTGGTGGGGGCTTCTCCGCTTCGCTCTAGGCACCGGGGAGCAGTTTTGGAGGGCGCGCACGCATCTCGCTCCATGCCGAGCGGACAATGTACTTTTGAAGGAAGCAGCGGCGGTATGGTGAGAGGCTTCCTTTCTTCATTCCCTTCTCTTTGAAATGATGGACTTTTCAGCATTTTTAAAAAGTTAAACTTTCGGATTCTTGCTGGAGGTGCGGCTAGAGGGAGGGGGATTTCCCCCCCCCTTGGACAAGTGGCTTGAGAAGATTTTGCTTTCGCCCCCAGGGGAAGGAGGAGGGGGGAGAGCCAACTAATGATGCCTCACCCCTGTAAAAGTGACTTTCATTGGATTTAGTCCCAGAACTTATGGGTGAACTGAGGACTTTCTGAACTTTTAAAATTTTTGTTATGCCTCTGAGCCCAAAGCTGGCAGGGCAAGATGGCACACTTCCGTTGTCTTTATGAACTGTGAAACCTGACTCCACCTTTAAAATTCAGGCTTCCGGTCTTTGTCTCCGTGTCACCCAGAAGAATCTCTTGTGGATTGCTATTTCCTGAACCCTCTGGAGAGAAAATCTTTCTCTATTGCTAGACTGACCAAAGAAACTCCCAGCTGCTTGGATCTTCTGCCTCCTGAACTCATCTGCCTGCTCTACTTCTTCACCTGTCCAGTCGCCACACTGACTGATCTCTCTGCTTTATAAACTATGTCTCCAAAAAGACCACCACCTGGAAAACCTGGCTTTGCTACCTCTGCACCGACATCTGCAACATCCAGTCCTGCCACACAGTCAAAGATTACAGAACTGATGCAACCCAAGAGTACAGAGATGGATTTGCAACAAATGCTTCAGCAACTCATACAGGGCCAGGAAGAAATTAAGAAACAATTAAAGGAAATGAAGGAAGAAATTAAAGAGAATCAAGTCCAAATCTATAAGAACTCACAGAGACTGGACCTTGTGGAGGGTGGGGTGGCGGAGGCGAGGGGGGGGTAGAAGCTTTGCAGAAGGGTAACAAAGAATTTGATATACAGCAAATGAAAACAGAATTTGAGAGAATGTCCTTTTATCTTAGATTTCAAAATGTTATAGAAGCAGATGGGGAAAACATAAGGGACATCATGACTAATATTTTAGCTGAATATATACACAAAGACAAACAACAGATGGAATGGGAGATAGACCTGGTCTATAGAGTGAACTCAGCATATGCCAGAACACACAATGTACCCAGGGAGGTCCATATCAAATTTCTTAGGAAAAGCACAAGAGACATAATTCTGGGTGTACAAAGGGGGCAAGCATTGACATATCACGACAGGGAGATAACCATCTTGAAGCAGATCCCCAAAAAAATTAGGGAGAAAAGGAAAAATTATTCGCAATTGGCGAATAAATTATGCCAGAAAGGGGTGTGGTTTAGATGGTTGATGCCTGAAGGGATGCTGATATTCTGGGAGGAGACAAGAATCAGAATCAATACACCCATAGAGGCTCAGGCCTTTATGGAAAAAAATAAAGCGAACCTAGAAAAAACAGAAGACTCTTCAACGGTCACACAGGACACGGGAGGGGCCGGAGCTCTGCCAGCGGGGGGAGAAGGGGCAACACTAAGAAAGCTCAGATCACAAAAATGAATAAGAAAATCACATTGTTATAAACAGACCGAAAGTAATAATGAAATTATATTTAGACTATATATCATAATATATAAGCTGACTGAAATTTTTTTATAGAATTAATATGCTGATTTTATACGATTTTGTATTAATGTTTTATACATAGATGTATCTTACGAGTTTGGAGGGAGGGGGCGTCTGCCATACTTGCAACTGCCAAAATTTGTATACCATTCCACCTACCCTTTTCCTTATAAATGTTTTAAAAAACCAATAAAATTTTCTGGAAAAAAAAAAAGAAGATATTCTGTAATCTCTCGCTGTAAAATCGATGATGTGGACATTCCTCAAAAAGTGTTGCCAACTGAGGAAGATGAACAATCAGTGATGAATAGCCAGTTTCTGAAGAGTAGCATTAAATGAAGAATTCATTTTTTATGTCAATAAAGCAATACAAATTCCTGATGCTGCAGGAAGATGAACCAGAGAGATAGTAGTTATGTTAGGAACATTGGGCATTTTTTTTAATGTGATCAAGGTCAGTGCTTTGGGTCTGAAACTTAAATTCTCCTCAGTAGGGATCTCCACCAGAAGAAAATTAAGAGCTGGGAAACTGGTTTCTACAATCTTGCTTGCTAAATTCCTGGTAGTAAAGCAACTACCCACAATGTGACCTTCATTGAAGCTTGGAAAGCATGAAGAATAGGTTACTGGTGGGATTACCAACTCCTGAAAAAAATCATGACTAATTGACCTATGATCAACTTCTTTCCTCAGCATGTTAAATCAGGATAAGTCTGGAAACAGCCTTTGCTATCACTGCTCTGTCCTTGTGGTACATGTCGTTGCTGAGATACAGATAAAAAATGAAAGCAAAAAAATCATCCATGATAATCCAGATTCCAGTTATCAAATGTAGAGAAATGTACCCAGAACAGTGCTCAGGCTGGGCTAGGAAGAACATCAAAGAGACAAGTGTTTTTTTATATTACTGTATTGACAAAGGTGAGCAAAGAATGATCAAAATAAAAAGAATATACTACATAAGATGCTGAGGATACGTGCTTCGAAGAGAAACCCAAATGCTGCTTCTTACATGGTGATTTTAATTTAAAAAAGATGAGAATCAGGAATATGAACTGTGCTTCCACCAGTAATCCATTGCAGTTCTTAAAAATTCCAACATGGGTTCAGTCCTAGTGTATCACGTATATGTGTTGAGATCACATAGAATAAAATAAAAATTCTGCCCATTTAAAGGAGAATAGCAATAGCAAAAGCACTTAGGCTTATCTACCACTCCATAGTGATTTATAGCACTCTCTGAGAGTTTTACAAATTTCAGCATGCTGCCCCCAGCAATCTGGATCTTCATTTTACTGACCTTGGATGGAAGGCTAAGTCCACTTTATGCTGGTCAGGATCGAATTCCAGACTGTGGGTTGAGTTAGCTTGCAATACTGCATTCTAATCACTGCAGGGGTGGGTTCTGGATTTTTTTTAATGCCGATTCACTCAGGGATGCGCTTCAGGCACATGTGTGCGCTTGATGCATACATGCACAGTAGTGAAAAAATTGCTTCTGTGCATGCACAGAAGCAAAAACCAAGATGGCAACTTACAGTGCCACCAATAGAACCAGTTCGGAGGCGTGGGCGGCTGAGTACTCAACCGAACCAGTCCAAACTGGTAGGAACCCACCTCTGAACCACAGCGTCACCACAATAGCATCACACATCCTTACAAATATCTACCGTAGAGGATTAAGGGACGGAGTTGAGGATTGCTGGGAGAAGGAAGACATTGTCAAAATTATTAGCGTGATGACTTTCTTCACTGACCTTGCTACTAACCTTTAAAAGAATATTTGCCATTGGCAATTCTGGATTAAATTCATATTATTTAATCTTTTAGTTGTGAAGTTATAGAAATGCAACAAACCAATTAAAAATCTGTATCCTGCACCAACACATCTTCTTATTAAAGTTATAATACTTTATTCCCTAAATAACATTGTTGATATTTGCAGCCATATTTAAAGAGTTCTATTTAAAGAGGCTGTGTTGCAATCTCCAGGTAGAATTAGCAGGATCTCTTTTCTGACATCACTAAGCAAGGGAACATTTCATTCAGTACTAGGAAGCCCTCCTTAGCTTACTTTTCACGCAGCTCTAGAGTGATACAACAGGTGGGCTGAAATTGCTGCCCAAAGATATAGCAACCCATTTCAGGAGGACACAAGGCATTCCAAAGGTACAATCAGCTGCCAAGATGCTGTAGGTACCAAAATTACCCCTTTGTGTGGACAGACATATGAAGTGCTTCACTATGGAACATCCCCTTTAGTCTAGCATGTCAAGCTTGATTTATTGAAATCCACAAAAGATTGCTTTATTTCCTGTTTGGATCTCACGTTGTTCTGTTTTGCACTGGACAGCATTGCAACTGGAGATTTTGGATTATGGCATAATATTTCGGTTTAGTATTAATTTAATTAGAATGGTCTCTCCTTTGAGAATTAAGATACCTTAATATTTTTTTAATGGAAATCATGCCCTATTATTTTTCAAACCGTGTTGAAGCACCCCTGAGCGTAGCAAGCGGAAATCATTAAATGTTGAAATATATGAAGTACATGTAAATCACTAGTTATTGCTCACACTCTTCCCATATTGAGGAAGCATATTTTCCAGCAGTTATCATAATTCCCCAATTCACATATTATATATCTGAAATGTATAGGTAGTCCTTGCCCTACAGCCTCAATTGAGTCCCAAATTTCTGTTGCCAAGCGAGACATTTGTAAAGTGATTTTTGCCCCCATTTTACGATCGTTCTTGCCACAGTTGTTAGGTGAATCACTGCAGTTGGTAAGTTAGTCATCTGGTTGTTAAATGAATCAGGCTTCCCCATTGACTTTGCTTGTCAGAATGTCAGAAAAAAATGATCATATGACCCCGGGACACAGCAACAGTCATAAATATGAACCAGTTGCCAAGCATCTGAATTTTGATCATGTGATCATGGGGATGCTGCAAAGGTCATAACTGTGAAAAATGGTCATAAGTCACTTTTTTTTCAAGAGCGTTGTAACTTTGAATGGTCGCTAAACAAACCGTTGTAAATCAAGGACTATGTGTATTTGGAATCTGGAATGATCATCTCTCTCCCTTTAAAAATAAGCTATCTTCCACAACGCAGCCAGAAATTGTCTTAGAATTATACTTCCTTACCAATCCTGAGTTTATTTTATTTGAAACTCATGCAACATATTTTTTTTTAGCGATTCCAAAATGCAGCTTGTGTCCTGTGAGTCTCCAGGTTTGTGTACAACAAAATCCCAAGATTCCCATCTGAAGGCAATTAGCTAATTTAAGCAAACTTAGAAAAATAGAACAAAATGATTGTTCCTAATTCCACTGCTTCCTGGACAAGAAAACTTAAGCAGACTTACATACTAAAATAGAACAAATTGAGTATCTTGCCTTTGTGCCTGTTTGCTCATAGGCTGTATGCAAAAGCCCTTGGAGGAATTTCAAGTAGGTGATTGTTGGTAATCATTTTGTTTAAATGGGCAAAGTTGCACAGAACCTCAGTCTACTAGAAAACAGAATGTTCTCACTCAATTATATTAGCAATCATTATTTCAATGGTGGAAAAGTTCCACAGTAAATAATACAGGCTTTTTATCATGCTGGAGAGGGGAAAAAAAGAAGAAGAAATAAAATGCTTCTTTTTAAAAATCACATGAGACTGTAAATAGTCAGAAGGGAGGGCAAGTTGTTCCATTTGCTCACAAACAAGTAAAATTTAGCTATTCTCTTATCCGTGCTATGACTTGATTCTATTGCTAGCCTGGGATAATGCTGCCCCTGTCAAGGAGAGACAGGGAATAAGAGCTCCAGGACAAACTTGTAATCATGATGCTCATATACAGTGCAATTTGCAAATATGTTTTTGAATGACAATTTAAAAGGATATACGCCATGATTCATGCTTCCCTCTTTCTTCCCTTCATTGCAGGGGGCCTCTGAATTACACAGTGCGGCTCCCACTAAAACAGCAAGATTTGATAAGTATTTGTTTCACAGAAAGAGTATTTACTAGGGTCCTTTGGGATATGTCTCTTCTAATTTTTGACATTCTGATTAGGGCTATTCCTGACTAAAGTTGATTGTTTTAATAAATCCTTCCTTTGTCCCTTCTTTTTGTCCATGGAGTAAAATGATATCCCTGGGACTAGATTCCGCTTTCCATGAGTAGCGCAAATCCTGAATGGCTATGGTTGGGGTTTGGTGGACATACTGCATTTAAGTGCTGAATTTTTTTGGGGGGGGGGGAGATTGATTGAAAATAGCTCCATTTTAAGGCGCTTGTTCTCTAAGCCATGAATCTATCTTGGAGTTACTGAAAGTAGTTTTGGCTGGTAGGTGACAAAAGGGGAAAGACTGTAGTCCATTAGAAGTGTACAGCTAGTCCTCAATTTATGACCACAACTGAGCCCAGAATTTCTGTTGCTAAGTGAGACATGTGTTAAGTGAATTTTGTCCCCTCCTACAAACTTTCTTGGGACAGTTGTTAAGTGAATCACTGCACTTGTTAATTAGTAACACATTTGTTAAGAGAATCTGGCTTCCCCGTTGACTTTGCTTGTCCGAAGGTCACAAAAAGTGATGACATGAACCCGGGACACTGCAACTGTCATAAGTATAAGTCAGTTGTCAAGCAGCTGAATTTTGATCATGTGACTGTGTAGATGTTGCAACCATTACAATAGACGAATCAATAGACATGTTAGACAATAGCCAAGTTAGTTAGTTGATGCTGAATGAATTGGGGAAAGAGAAAATGTTTACACTCAAGCTATATCCATTTCTGGTCCTGTGCTTATTCAACAGATTGTAGATAATTATGTTACCAATCATCTTTCGTAGGTATAGCTGCATACCACTAGGTCAGCCAATAATATACCAACTCACCAGGAAATAACACACAACCATGATAGCTAACATGACAGCTCTAGAGTCTTTATTTCATTGGTATAGGGCTTGTGTAGCTTCTGGTATCTTTGGCAGCTGTATGCACTAAAGCAGTCCAGGCAATACCATGCAAATGGTAGAAATCTCATACTGAATATAATCCAGCACAAGTATGAGCATTTAGTCACTTTTATTAAATAATCTTGGTGGGGGGTTAAGTGAGGTTCTCTTTTCCTAGTATGCCAAATGCCTTCCATCTCAGCTATAATGTGAAGAAGAACTGTCCCATATGTTATTAGACTAAAACAGTCTATTTCCTGTCATCACTTGCCTTCATTCTGAAATGACTGCTAATGGTATGAGAAACGAAGTATATAATTGGTAAATCCTTAGACTAAAGGTATGGATTTTCCCATATAGATAGTCCTCAATTTATGACCACAATTCAGACCAAAGCTTTAATTGCACAGCAAGATGGTTGTTAAGCGAGTTTTATCCTATTTTACAACCTTCCTTGCTAGACTTCTTAAGTGAATTGACGCAGTTGTTAAATTAGTTACACAATAGTTAAGAAAATCTTGCTTCCCCGTTGACTTTGCTTATTAGAAGGTCACAAAAGGTGATCCCTTGACGTAAGACACTGTAACGTCATAAATGAGAGTCAGTGGCCAAGCATCTGAATTTTGGTTATGTAACCATGGGGAAGCTGCAATGTGAAAAATGGTCATAAATCATTTTTTTCAGTACTATTGTAATTTTGAATGCTCACTAACTGAACTGTTGTAAGTCGAGAACTGCCTGCATCTCTAATATAGTGTTGATATCATCAGCATTGTATCTTTCTTGAACAGATCTGTCAGGAAAGAGATGGAAGCATGGTGCTTTAATGGTTTCAGACTTCCCTACACATTTATTCCCACCATATAAAATAGGAGTTGTCCATTCTGTTCACATATATTCTTTTAATATCTCTGTATAGTTGTTGGATGAATGCAGTTTAGGGCATTCTATCACACAGTTCCCTTTTGATCAATTCAGACACAAAGGTGGCTAGACCAGCATCTGGAAGCAATAGTAAGCTGGGGGGAGTGGGGAGCATATAAATTGGATCCTAACAAGACATGCCACTGGACAGGGGATGGGAAGAAGATAGGAAGACAATCTATCCACAACAAAATTGCACTCAAGTTCTGATCTGTCTTGAGCTTTTTTTTAGTAAAGGTCAAAGTTGCTGCACAAATGAATGCTGCTGTTTAGTGGGAGCAAAAATGAATGGATTATTAAATCCCCACACATGAATACAGTTTCAAACCACTGAATGTCCCTGCAGAATTTATGGAGACTAAATTATATAAATATCATCTTTCAGACCAGAGATGTTTTCATCTTCAAGTAAGATGAAGGTAACTATCGCTCCACAAAAACTTGCAAGTCCATTACTCAGGCAGAAGAAAAATCATTTCTTCCTGCATTGTCCCTCAGTAATAAATGTTAATTAGTTATAATTGGGGAAGAAAGTTTAAAGCCAATATCTGATTAACCTAGATTCCGATTAGGGATTTGTGACACTTTGCGGCAACGATGACATGAAACTAACTATTATTAGGATTTTGGAAGTTTGGCATTATATTTATTTTCCGTTTTCCATCTTTCTTGTCTTGGCATGCAGTTTCATTGTGCTACCTCATCTCTCTCTTGAAAAAATGAATGCTGCATTAGCAGATGGGTTCACTGCACCCTGGTGGCTGAAACTGTGTCCTTTTACCAAGCTAACTAACAAAAACGTAATAATGAAGATTTAAAATTCACACATGGGTCTTGCTCCAACTTGTTTCCCCTAGGGAAGGCAGTTTCCTACCTTATTCACTTTGGACATTATATACCATAAATACTACCTAATTCGAGGGAATGCTGAAATACAAATGAAGGATACTGTTGCAGGATCCAATGTGGATCAATCACCAAGACCAGAGGTTTAGTCTTCCGAGCTTTCGGACTCATGCTGAAGCCCATCCTCACTTTTCTCTAGCAGAATGTGTAGTAGCAGTATATGTAGTATAGCAGAGTATGTAGTAGCACACACTGCTAGAGAGAAGTTCTCTGAGGATGGGCTCCAGCACAAGTCTGAAAGTTCAGAAGACTAAACTCCTGGTCCTGGTAACCAACCCAGATTGGATCCTGCAAATCTGAAAGAGTTGAAACATTTAGTTCAAATTTCATGGTTCTAAAAATAGTTCTTGCATTCATCACTTTACTCCACTGTTTCATTATTTTACCATATTTAACCCATTATGTAGGTTCTTGAGGGAATCCAGGAATTGCACTGAAAAATACTTCTGTGCCATTAATTGAAATAGTAAGCATTCGTACTGTATTTACAGGACATTCGAAAATATGGGATTAAACATGAGTAGTGGGTTTATTGGCCACTTCACTTTATGATAACCTTTTTCTCCTATCCTTCTCTCAATGATCGGGTAAGGTTTTCCAATAAAAATTGATTACAGGGCCACTGAAACTATAGCATAGAAAATCAATTCTCCTCCTTGGTGTATAGAATTTTAAGATATTAAGAGGAGCAATTAGACTCTTGTTTATTTTGCTCAACATGGTGATCTCTAATGAAAAACACTAGCCAATTAGAAAAGAATGAAAAGATGAAATGCTCTATTACATGCTTCTTAAGCGTAAGCAGATTGCAAGGTAGCTTTAGAACTGTTCGTAACAACAAATATTTGGATTCTATTAAAACATAAATATATATGTAACTACATATCTGCCTATTACATTACTATTGGAGGGGGGACAAGTAACATTATACAAAGAATAACTATGCACTTTTAGTGTTGCCTACAAGCACCCATTGATCAGTACCATGATGCATGGTGGATGTCCGAACATTTGGGCTACTGATGATAGTAAGTTTATAGTTCTAATAGAGATTGCAGGGTCTTGTTCAAGTAATAGGTTACAAACCTCAAACAGTTTTTTAAATAAGAAAAAAAACCTCATTCAATGTTATCTGATCTGAGCATCCAAGACTTGGTGACTGGAATTTTCAGGTTAAGAATCTCAAATCACATAGCTAGGAAGGTTTGCTGCTTGAGACTGCCAGTCAGAAAAGTAACACAATCTAGAACCAGGGGTGTCAAATTGGCAGCTTGCCGGTAGTATGTGTCACTCTCAGGCTACACTCACCCCAACTCTGCAAAGGGGGAAAACATCATGAAACGTCACATGACGGCAATGTGATACCGCGAGTTTGATACCCATGGTCTAGAACAAGGATCTCCAACCTTGACAACTTTAAGACTTGACAACTCCCAGAATTCCCTTGCCAGCCATACTGGCTGAAAAATTTGGAAAGTTAAAGTACACAAGTCTTAAAGTTGCTAAGTTGGGGATCTAGAATCATGGGTGTCAAACTGGTGGCCCACAGACTGGATGCATCACGTCCAGATCACACCCACCCTGGCTCTGCATAGGCAAAAAATATCACGATATGTGGCAATATGTAACGTGACACAATTGAGTTTGGTATCTGTGATCTAGATCAATGTTTCACATCCTTGCTAACTTTAAGAGATGTGGACTTCAATTCCCAGAATTCTGCAGCCAGGAAAGCAAGTTTATTTCCAATGAACTATAGTCTTTCCCTTTTTGTTACGTACCAGCCTGTTATCCTTGTTCTGTCACATGTTCACTCTAGTTAAAAATATTTTTTTAAAAGCATTGTAGCTTTAAGCCAAGCAGAATCCATATAACTTTGTATCCCACCACTGTTATCAAAAAGTAAGGATAATACTATGTACCAGAGAGGTGACTTATTATTTAGAATGCTTCACACCACCACAACACTTTGCAAAGTTTTGAGAGAATTAAAGGAGTATTGTGCTGATCAGCATCCTCATCCATGGAAGATCCCGGTTCAACTTCCAGGCAGTTGGAGTTTGCATTTCGCTGGGCAATCAACCTTCCTTCCTACAGCTGAGAAGAACAAATGGCATCTCACTCTTTAAAACTGTACTTCCTAGCAACATGTTTGAAGCTACAGCTGCCTGATATGGCTAATGAATTTTACAATCAAAAGCTAAAGTGAATTAGCTGTAGCAGATGTTTTTTCTCTGGGAACCACCAGACCTTTCTGGCCACTCATTTATCCTTCAAGAGGATAAAACTTTGCACTTCTATTATGTGCTTTCATTGGAGCATTGCACAACTTTATCAAACTTTTTTTCTTTTTAATCCTAGAAACGGAATTAATTTCCAGCGAAGTTTTTTTTTTTAATATGTGTCTCCCTTTAATCACATTTCCTGGGGAACATGTGTACTGTAAGGTTGGAGAGCAGATTATGGCTTTTCAGAAAGACATTTTCAAAAGAAACCTGCCTTCTCACTCCCAAAGCCCCCATCTGAAGGTCCCCTGGTTTTGTGAAGAGGAAAAAATTAATTACTATTTTAATAATGAAGCCAACCCTGCTGAAAATCCTCTTAGAGAATAGCTGGGTGATGTAATGGCTAGCAGGGGGGATATTGAAAACACTGACCACACAGTCTGCCTTTCGCTTTTTCTATTCAATCCCTGTAAGATGATACGGACTGCTGGACTGCACATTAGGGAATTAAAAGCATAACATTGCCTGCTTGGAAAAAGGGGTGATACAGAGATAGCAGGTCACTCTAATATTAACATGTGCTTTAACCTTTCAAGTGACTTTCTGTCATCGGAAATGGGCACAGCGGGAGGGAAGAGCGAGGAAGACAATGATTTAGTCAGGAGGATATGTAGATGAAGAAGAGACATACACACACCCCTCAATTGTGTGTTGGGAAGTGTATTTATTTACTTTGCTCATTGTCAAATTCTCCTATACCAATAGAAGAGCAACAATTTAAAAACAAAAACTAAATCAATTATTCACTTGAAAGTCTGGATATCTTAAAGCCATGTGGTCCATTATACAGAAGCATAACAGCTTTGTTTCCCCATGCCATCCGTCTGGTAAACTTGCAAGATTCATTTTTCTCGTCATGTACATGTATATATCCGAACTGGACCGTATTGTTTCTCTGTGTCGTATAATATTTGTGGGTATATGCATAATTTTGTATGTGTTTGTTTGTTTGTTTATCATGTGTATGTGGTGGATACTGGAGGGGGTGACGCTTTGAGAGCTGTATCCAATGGAATTTCATTTTAAGGTATGCCTATAAAGTGTACATTCAAAGTGACAATAAAGTTATTCTAAGTTCTAATCATCTTTGATCATAGCATTTATGCTATGGTTCGTGTGTGTGTGTCTGTGTCTGTGTCTGTGCCTGGGTTTGATTGTGAGTACGATTTGTGAAATTTGTGTCTAGTATCCACAAATCAAAAGCTCTTTTCTTGCAATTTCCGAGCAAGCAGTCAGAGCAAACAGCTTCTGGCTCCACAAATCTTTTCTTATAATTCTACTGCAATCATAATCCTAGAACAATGGTCCTCTTTTTCTGTTTGAGGATTAGAAGTATCTGTGTCTTTATTTGGTATTTCTTGTTCTTCAGCTTTAGAAGCCACTGACCACTGTAACCTTCTATTTTTAATAAACCATCAGATACATAAAAAGAAGAAGTTCAACATATGACAATACAGCAATGAAGCACTTAGGACCAATCTACACACTGAATCATGTAGCAGTTTCAGGTGAAAAGAAGAGTCTATCAACAAACCTAATACTTTTTCCTCCAGCTCTCCTTTTTAATGAAATGAGAGTTGCGGAGAATATCTCTTAGTTTCAGTTCCGCTAAATTTATGTATGAATTGGTGAACTAGTTAATATTACAGTGCTACTTAGTGTGCTCTGCAACCTCAAAACTATCATGCAACATTCAAGTGCAAAGAAAGAATAAATCCTGTTACTGGTTCTGAAAAGAAACTGCATTTCTAGTTTCTGTCCAGGAAGAGCTGGGGAGGAAACATGTTTTGATCTTTGCTTCAAGCATCAAAATATCATGGGCTATCTCTGGAGACCAATTCTCCTACATATAGTCAATTAGGATGAGCTCAAATAATTATGGTTGGTGGCAATCAGCCAGATGTTTGCACTAGCTTGTCCATCTATAAAGTTCTGCCCAAGGTGTTTAGGCCTTTTTGTTTCCTTTTTAGCTTTTTAAATTATCTCTTTTGAATGGTATGTAGATGTTGTTTATCTCTATGTGTCTGTTGATGACTGATTTGTCTGAGTGTCGGGTTTCCAAGAATTCTCCAGCATTTTGGGGCTTAGTTTGGTCTAGGATGCTCATAGTTTCCTTACCAGCAATCAACACCTAGATAAGCAGAGATTACCACCAGGATGAATACCAGACCAATAATCAAAAAGTAAACAATAACCCAGTCAAGGAACTATCAGCTCAAACAACCAATCAAACAGTAAAGAACAGCCTAATCAAAGAATTACCTACAACATTGACAGAGCAAGCCACTTGCATATAAACAGAGGGCAAACCCTCTCCCTTCTAATACTGATGATGTTATTTATTGGGTAATGAAATATCTGCAAGAAAACAACATAGCTCAGAGAGCATCAAGGACCCCACAGCTTTTAGAGAACTGATTCTTTACTTTGACAAAGAAGAAAATGTATAAAATTCCAAGTCAGCCCTAACTTTTATCCGGACCTCCAAAACTACTCATATGCTGTGATTGGTTTTGCTTTAGTAATGGTACCATATCCATTTAGGCCTCAAATATCAGCTCCATGACGGGTTCAAGTAGAATTTAACATGAGACATAAAACAGCCCCATAATTTAAAAACAAAACAAAACACATTCTGGAGCAGCATCAGGGCCTTAAGCGGCACCTACAGTTGATGAAAGCTACTGGGATACCAGCCACGTGAGGCAAAATCAATATTCTCAGTGAATTATTGTGATAAATCCTTGGAACAACACCCTAGATTAGAATGAATTCTGTAGGATCATAAGGTTCATCCTAGGCCGGGTCCAGTGGTGGGTTTCTATTTTTTTACTATTGGTTTGCTCGTGCGTGTGTGGGATGCTTCTGTGCATGCGCAGAAGCATCTGAGCGGGTGGGTGGAGCCTCCGCCCGATCCAGACCGAACCGGGAGCAACCCACTTCTGACCTGGTCCTTTCCCTCTTAATATATTACCTTACAGTTAGAGGGGTACAGTGGTTCAGTGGCTTAATGACACTGGATATGGTCTATGCTCCAATGGTTCAAATCCTAGCACTGCATGGTGGGGTGAGCTCCCGGCACTCATCTCAGCTTCTGCCCACCTAGCAGTTTGAAAACAGGTTACATGCAAGTAGATAAATAGGTACCACTTTGGTGGGAAAACAAGCCAGCACTTTGTGCAGACAGAATCCTGCTGGTGCTGGGCCTTTCCAGTTGTGACTCCTGTTTGCAAGGTGACTTCGGTCAATGGGGAGAGCCCCAGGTGATGCTGTTCATCTTTCTTTCTGCTGCAGAGTAGCTTGCCCCTGTGATACACCTTGGGAAGCATACAAGAATGAACCAAATGTCTTCCCATTCAAAGTAGTACCTATTTATCTACTTTTATGTAACTGCTAGGTGGAAAGAAGCTGAGGGGAGTGACAGGAGCTCACCCTACCATGCAGTGCTAGGACTCAAACCACTGGAGAAAAGACAATCTCCAGTGTCATTGAGCCACTGGAGGGGGAGGGCCCCAGTTGCAGGATGCTGTTCATCTTTCTTTCTGGTGCAGAATAGCTTGTCCCATCTTGGGAAGCATGTAAGCATGAACCTAATGGACTAGCAGTCTTAGGCAGCCAAACTACAACTCTGCAATGGCATTGAAGTCTCCTGGCTAATGCAATATTGCCATACTAAATAAATGTTAAATAAATGCTAAATAAATAAAACCTTATGGTTCATTCTGCTCCATAAGAGGACTGATCTAGCTTGCTCTCACTACACAATTCATCCCAATCTTATAGAGATTTAAGATTGAAAACTGACATAGCAATTCATGATATTGCCCTATCACTATGAACTTTAAAAATCTAACCTATGTTCATTTGCCCAGGTAATTGTCCATCTTTGGGTATAGTGGATAAGTAAATTAGAAACATTGGACAGACCTGCTTGAAGAAATGCAAGCAATAGTTATTTATTCATCACAATTGAATCCCTCCTTTTTCTAAGCAGTGCTTAGTGGGTTGGTGAGGGAGAAAGGGAAATCAATTATTTTTCTCACTATTCAGTTAGCCAATGTTTTACTCAATCTGTGCATCAGGATGACTTGCCACTAATGAAACAAATAAAATAAAATCAACAAGAACTCTAGCAACTGTAAGCATCATCAGATTTACAGTAGCTCATGGATACTTCAGCTCAATAAATTCAGTAATGCAATCACATGGACACTACTGACTTAGTTCTGTGCAATATCTTGATGAGGATCCCTAATTCTTGGGCATTTCTATACAAAAAGTGGACACACTTTTGTTCATACCTGTAAATTATATTTCAAAAAAATAGCATTCAAAAAAGACTTCCTGTGATCTGGATCTGTTTTCTTGAAGATTAACCATAACCCTTAATTCAAACATAAATCTGAGTTAACAAACATTTGAATGAATTACGAGGCATGTCATCATAATGGCAAAAAAATTTTTAATTTAATTTAATTTAATGCTTCTAGACCGCCCCCTCTCCCGAAAGGGACTCGGGGCGGTGTACAGTTCATACAAAATATAACAAGATACAATAAAATTAAATATGTACAGTTGACAGTTGACATGGAGGAGTTTAAAATGCCGTTAAAAGAACTGTACAAAGCAGATATAAAATAAATTCAAACCCCTAAAAACAAATACAGTAAATTAAAAAACCCCTAAAATAACCAGATATAGTACGTTTGGCAGGAGAGACAGTTGAATTATGCCAGGCCTGCTAATCGGAACAGGTGAGTTTTTCACCTGTTTTCAGTTTTTGCCGGAAGGAGCGGAGGTCAGAAGTGGTTCTAATGTCGGGGGGGAGGTCATTCCAGAGGGTTGGGCCCATCACAGAGAAGGCCCTACCCCTCGGTGTCGCCCGCCGGCATTGTCCAGTGGATGGCACCAGGAGAAGTCCCTCCCTGTGTGAGCGTATTGGCCGCAGGGATGTATGTGGGAGGATGCGATCCCGCAAGTAACTAGGTCCCGTGCCATGGAGCGCTTTAAAGATGGTAATCAGCACCTTGAAACGCACCCGGAAAACCACAGGCAGCCAATGCAGCTCGCGCAGGAGAGGTGTTACGTGGGAGTACCTCGTACTCCCCATCACAGCCCGCACGGCTGCATTCTGAACTAACTGCAGTCTCCGGGCGCGTCCCAAGGGCAGCCCCATGTAGAGAGCGTTGCAGTAATCCAGGCGGGACGTCACCAGCGCATGAGTGACCGTGCGTAGGGCATCCCGGTCCAGTAGGGGGCGCAATTGGCGCACCAGGCGAACCTGGTGGAACGTCCCCCTTGCCACGGCCGCCACATGGTCATCCATTGACAGCCGGACATCAAGGAGGATGCCCAAATTGCGCGCCCGTTCCACAGGGGGCAATTGCTCGCCCCCTATGGCCAGCGATGGAATCAGCTGGCTGAACCGATGTGCCGGTAGCCACAGCCACTCACTCTTGGAGGGGTTGAGTTTAAGTCTGTTGTCCCCCATCCAGACCCCGACGGCCTCCAAACACCGGGACATCACTTCGACAGCCTCGTTGGGGTGGTTTGGAGTTGAAATATACAGCTGAGTATCATCAGCGTAGAGGTGATACTCAACCCCAAAACCACGGATGATCTCACCCAGCGGCTTCACATATGTGTTGAACAGGAGAGGCGAGAGGACCGACCCCTGTGGCACCCCACAAGTGAGTGGCCTCGGGGTCGACCTCTGTCCCCCTGTCAACACACATTGCCTCCGGTCGGAGAGGTAGGAGCCGAACCACCGCAAAACGGTACCTCCGACTCCCATCCCCTCCAACCGGCGCAATAGGATACCATGGTCGATGGTATCAAAAGCCGCCGAGAGGTCTAATAGGACCAGGATAGAGGAACAACCTCTATCTCTGGCCCTCCAGAGATCATCAACCAACGCGACCAAGGCTGTCTCTGTGCTGTGCCCAGGTCGGAAGCCGGACTGGCGTGAGTCTAGATACTCGGATTCGTCAAGGTGTCGTGGAAACTGCTGGGCCACCACATTCTCAACAACCTTCGCTAGAAACGGAAGGTTGGAGACTGGACGATAGTTAGCTAGCTCCATTGGGTCGAGTGAGGGCCTCTTAAGTAAGGGCCTCACCACCGCCTCTTTCAAGGCGGTTGGTAAGGATCCCTCACCCAATGAGGCATTCACCAGGCCCAGAAGCCAGCCTCGTGTCACCTCCCAAGATGCCAGTACCAACCAGGAGGGACACGGGTCCATTAAACATGTGGTGGGTCGCAGCCGTCCACGCAACCTATCTAAATCCTCGGGGGCAACAGAATCAAACTCCTCCCAGGATGGTCTCACAAGACTCGCTGTTGGCGGCTCGTCTGGTCCACTGAGTGGGGCCCATCCGCTCCGGATCTGAGCGACTTTGTCCTGCAGATATTCCCCAAATTCCTCTGCTCTGCCCTGTAAGGGTGCCCCCTGCGTCCTCTGTGACAAGAGGGAGCGGGTCACCCTAAACAGGGCGGCAGGGCGGTTATCCGCGGACGCAATAAGGGTGGCACAATATCTACGTTTGGCCGCCCTTAATGCCACCAGGTAGGTCCGCAAGTAGGATCTTACCTGTGTTCGATCAGATTCGGAGCGTGAGGACCTCCACCTGCTCTCTAGACGTCTCCTGTGGCGCTTCATCACCCTCAGCTCCTCGGTATACCAAGGAGCCCGGGTGGGTCGCTGCCGCAGGAGAGGTCGCAAAGGCGCAACCCGGTCCAAAGCCCCAGCCGCCGCCCTATTCCAGGCGGCCGCTAGGTCCTCCGACCGAGCGCGGGTCAGGGCTACAGGTAATGGCCCAAGCTCCGTCTGGAACCTATCCGGCTCCATCAGGCGCTTGGGGCGGTACCAGCGTGGACCGTCTGGTCCCGCCTCCTCGCGGTGGGGGGTAGCGCCAGGGAAGTCAAGCCGGAGACATGAGTGATCTGACCATGACAGGGGTGTAACAGTAAAATCCCCTCTACCCAGATCACTCGTCCACTGCTCAGATACAAAGACAAGGTCCAATGTGTGGCCTCTTCGTGTGTGGGGCCCTGAATTAACTGGGTCAGGCCCATGGCTGTCATGGAAGCCATGAACTCCCGAGCTACCTCAGATGCTGCTCCCGTCGACGGCAGGTTGAAATCCCCCATGACCATAAGCCTGGGGATCTCAACCGCCGTCTCCGAGATCAGCTCGAGGAGCTCGGGCAGGGCTGCTGATGTATAGCGAGGAGCCAAGTATACAATCAGCAAACCCAACTGCCTCCGTGGGCCCCATTTCACACCAAGGGACTCACACCCGGATATCTGAGGGACAGTGAACTCCCTCGGCTCTAGACCTTCCCGTATAACTACCGCCACCCCACCACCCTTACCCAGGGCCCGAGGCTGATGGAATGCACGGAAACCTGGTGGGCACATTTCCACGAGGGGTAAACCACCCTCATGGCCCAACCAGGTTTCCATTATCCCTGCAAGGTCTAGCTCCCCCTCAGAGATCAACTCATTAATGAGGGGGGCCTTGTTGGTTACGGACCTTGCATTGCAAAGCATCAGCCGTAGGCCCGGGATCTGTAGTTCCTGGCCACCTAGGTTGCGGGGGTTGGTACAAACGACCGGGCATAGCCAACAACCACGGTCTCCCAACCGACCTTGTGATCTTCTCTTGTCCTCGCATCCCCCCTCCCCGCGACCGTTGTAATCAAACAACCCTCTATTGGAATCACTTGTTCCCTCTCCCCCCCGCTCCGCTCACTTCCTTCCCGGACTCACCTGTCCGTCCAGCACTGGCACTGGCGCCTCTCCCGGCCTGGTTATCACACCCCCCCTCCCTGGAACCCCTTAATAACAATAAAAAACTTCTGGATAAAATGCCCCTCAGCCTCCGTTTCTTCCACCTCTCGGGGTTCACAAACCCGTCATCAAGGCAGGCCCTTGAGAGAGCCAAGGGCCATACCTGCGAGAGCGGGGCCTCCCACAGGCGGAGCAGGTCCAACCTCGAATAAATAGTTCGTTAAAAGTCCAATGGAATCAGGATGCTAATAAAGGTTGATAGAAAGTTGGTAAAAGTTCATAAAAGTTGATGGTTAATGAGTCGGGGTCTTAGAGGGAGGAAGGAGATGTTAAAATATTTAGATAGAGAAGAAGGGGGTGGGAATGATCGAATACCCCCAATTACATAAAATTGCATAAAACGACGAAGGTGACCACAAGGTGAGAGATTGTTCAAGGTGTTCAGGATGTTCCATGGCAGAGTGACCCAAACGTGGGAGATTATTCGCGCTGGTTCAGGGTGGTTCCTTCCTAGAGGTCCACAGAGACTTACAGTTAGAGTTTGGTGTCCCCTGCTGGCGTTGACAAGGCCTGGGGGGGGGCATAGGGGCGTTGGGAGCAGCCAGGGTATGATGGAAAAAACAGCAGAAGTCCAGGCAATGGCGGCCTTCCTTTCCCTCACCTGCCGCCATAGCCACCTTTAGTTGGTCTCTCCCGGCTAACTCACCAACTCCTAGCCGTATCTTATTCTCCTTATTCTCCCCCCACCCCGGTCTTAGGTTAGTTGCCAGCAGCAATGCAAATCTCTTGCAAATCTCTTGCGCCTCAAGCCTCACACCCATCTGACCTTTTTTGGTTGTTGTTATTTTGTTGTTATTTTGTTGTTATTTGAAACAAATGAGCAAAATGGTGAATCCTAACTCAGTAGTACTTTCTGCTCCATTTTCTCTTTAAAATAAAATACAGTGAAATGTAACATCTGGGATGAAAATTAGTTCTCAATGGAAGGACAAAAATTACCAACAAAATGGATATATTATATTTTAAGTTCAGGAGATGATACCGCTATATATGCATGTGTATGAGCTCACATCTTAAGCTTAAAAATGCTACAAATGAACACAGATTGAAAATTAGAATGCACTAATGGGATAAGGATAATTTTTTCAATTAAGATTATGAATTTTGTGACAGTTCAATTGCTTTGATATCAATATGGCTTTTTTTTAATGAATTCCAGCAGGTGAATTAAAAAAATGCTCTCATAAAATATAATGATAATTATGCAAGTTAATGCTAGCCTCGGGTTACAAATGTACATTTTCTATTTCTAAAAATGTTTAAAAGGCTTTAAAAAGTACTAGATATTGCTAATATCCCAAATGTATTGCACGCATTTATACAAAAGTTAATGTTATCCGTTGGTTACAGCTAATACACTCCATTGCTAATTCATGCCCATTTTCTCCTGCAGTATAGCTAAATGCGTGGAATTCAATTTTATTTCTACAGGCAAATATAATGTATTAGTGCTGTTGAAATTCATTTGAATAATACACAATGGTTTCCCAGTAAAGGGTTTCATTTTGGATGTGAGCTTCATGATACCACTGTTTCTTCCACTTTTCTTCCTGTTGGGTTGTCATTATTGAAATTCCATGGCAAAGAAGCTGGGAAACACACTGAGTATTGGACGTCAGTCTCAAAATAACATTTCATTTCCTGAAACAGTAAAGGCAAAGGATAGAGCCTCTTTCAGGGGGGTCATTTGTAAGCCCAGGTAGTATCTTTCAATATTTCAACCAGTGGTGGGATTCAGCCAGTTCGCTCCTATTTGGGAGAACCAGTTATTAAATTTCTAAGCAGTTCGGAGAACCGGTTGTTGGAAGAAATCTAATTTTGTTTTTTTCCACTTTACAGAGCTAATCCTGTAAGGAAGTAGGAAGGAAACATTCTGGTGTTGTTTCTAACCTAATCTTTATTGCCCTGCTTAAAGAAACTGCCTCTCCGGTTAAGCCTTATTACATTGTTACAGCTAAGGCGAAGTGCCCATCGAGATGAGTGATGTTGAGTTGGCCATGCCCACTCAGTCACATGACCACTGAACCCCACCTACCCAGCTGGTCATTAGGGCAGAGAACCGGTTGTTAATTTATTTGAATCCCACCACTGATTTTAACGTATCTTCATACCAGAAGTGGTATTCAGCAGGTTCTGACCAGTTTTGGAGAACCGGTAGTGGAAATTTTGAGTAGTTCGGACAACCGGTAAATACCACCTCTGACTGGCCCCACCAGCCCCATCTATTTGCTGCCTCCTGAGTCCCACCTGATTGGGAGGAAATGGGGATTTTGCAGTAACCTTCCCCTGGAGTGGGAAAGGAATGGAGATTTTACAGTATTCTTCCCATGGAGTGGGGTGGGAATGGAGACTTTACAGTATCCTTCCCCTGCTGTACCCACCAAACCATGCTCACCAAACCATGCCATACCACCAAGTCACACCCACAGAATCTGTAGTAAAAAAAATTGAATCCCACTTCAGACCCTTCACATCTTGGACATAAACTGTTTCAACTTCACTCCTCAGGATGCTGCTACAGGTGATTGCTTGCCAAAACAACTAGACACAAAGACAGTTTTTCCCCCTCTGTGATCACTCTGCTAACACCTAATTCCACAGTACTGTCTTATGCCTAAGGATATCTAACCATGTAGTAGAGCTATATTGCTGTTATCTTTCTTATCTTCTCATCTTTCCCATCTTCTCATCTTTCCTATACCCTTCTCAAATTGGTATGATGTATCATTTGTGGTTTGTATTTTATGATTTATGATTGTATCTTTTGATCAATCTATGATCAATGATCTATGACTTACCACTTTGTTGCTTATGCACCGGAGTCAAATTCCTTGGGTGCTCAATCACCCTTGGCCAATAAAGAATTTTGCTATTTTTTAAGCCAACCAATTGTAATTCTCAACAATGAAGCCCCTTCACCATTAAGCAGAGATCTTTGTGCATCAAAAAACTCTCTTTCTTGGTATGGGAAGGTGTACATTATTCCTTCATCATGCTATTTTAGTGCTGTTTTCAAGACTTCTTCTGAAATGACACAGGTCTTTTTGTCTAGATTTCTAGTGCTTAGATTCTGAATGTTATGTATGTGAATATAATGATTCTATATATTATATATCAGGCTCCCTGCCCCTTTGCATTTTTAAAAGAGCCTTCTAATTAAAAAATAAAATAGCAACCTGTGTATAAACTTCAGGTATAATATTTATGATCAAAAATATATCTGGGCCCCAAATAACATTCTTTAAAAAAATTAAATTGTTGGTGTCTGCAATCCAGTACTTTGCTTAAAATATGCCTGCCTGCATAATAGAAAGCTAAGGTGTTTGAATGATTGGAGAGCAAATGGTCCATTATGGCAACCGTTGCAAAAAATTATATGGTCATTGCCTGAAAAACTGGAAACTCCAGGCCGAAAGTTAATAATATTGACCCATTGTGTTTGGGTCAATGTTTAATGTTATTCTTTCAAACAAAGTATGAATGCCTTGTTTGAAAGAATGACATATTGGTCCTTTATCAGTTAGTCAGTCTTTATTGTCATCTCAGACCAATACAAGAAATATATTCATAAATGACCTATGCCCATTTTTAACAGTCTGGTTTTAAAAACCAATAGATAAAAAAATTAATTACCAAAGTAAAAATACATCTATGAAGTGACATAATTGGAATTTGCAAGGAAAATCAAAGAGAGGTAATCTAACTATAGACTGTTAATGTGGTGTCTAACATTGCATAAAATATGGCAACATCTAAAATACACCCAAATAGCAGAAGCATGAACTGTCAAGGCTGATTCTACACACTTCAGCATGAAACCTAGTGGTGTGTGCTGAAAGTAATGGGAGTTCATCTATATGTAGCACCTCACCACATAAGTTCAGGATATCTGCCAATCAAAAAGAGAATAAACCTGGTTGAATGTCTCTATAAAAGAATCAACAAAGAAGTACATGTTCCATGTTGTCCATCTCTCCAGAATCATAGGCACAGAGCTTTCCAGTCAATGTCATATATACTGCATATTCCAAGAAAACAATATGATAAAGTGCTTGAGATTATTCTATGACAAGCCAGGAAAACATTCTTGGAAAACAAAAATCCTTTTTTTTTTTTTTTGCTCAATTCATGGCAAGGAAACTCGGTGATACAGAGCCAAAAAAATTTAAGCAAAGTCAATAAGAATTTTTCCATGAGTATTCCCAAGTGTATCATTGTCCACAGATGTTGACCAAAAATGTCCACATAGCAAAATAAGTTTAGTACAATTCATATGTTGCAGAATTCATACCTTATCTATCTGGTGATGTTTTCAATGCAAACATACGTATGTATGTATGTATGTATGTAATGTGGGATTCGGTGGCTCAGTGGCTAAGACGCTGAGCTTGTCGATCAGAAAGCTTGGCAGTTCGGCAGTTCAAATCCCTAGTGCTGCGGAATGGAGTGAGCTCTCATTACTTGTCCCAGCTTCTGCCAACCTAGCAGTTTGAAAGCATGTAAAAAATGCAAGTAGAAAAATAGGAACCACCTTTGGTGGGAAGGTAACAGCGTTCCTTGCACCTTCGGCTTTTAGTCATGCCGGTCACATGACCATGGAGACATCTTTGGACAGTGCTGGCTCTTCAGCTTTGAAACAGAGATGAGCAGCGCCCCCTAGAGTCAGGAACAACTAGCACGTATGTGCGAGGGCAACCTTTACACACACACACACACACACAAACACACACACCAGAGATGAACTATTCCAATACAGTAATTTCAAGTTTTTAATAGCTTTTCTGATGGGTTTACTCAGAAAATGAACCACTATCAATAATAAAAGCCTTTAAGCTTCTGAAATGCAGTATGTTTACTGTACAATAAAGTATGATTACTCAGAATATTCTTTATTGGGACTTGCCAATTAAGAGGCTTCTACGTATTCCAGGTCTTAATAGAGTCCAAAGACATTTTAACATTGTTTTATTACAATTTACTGATATAGATTTAGCTCTTGCTGGTTTTATTGCTCTTCTATTGTTTCTTGAACTTGGAGATGGATATACAGCAGTTTTAAACTACTGTTCCACTATTACTGTGGATTAGTTTTTGAAGTTGTCATTATCAGGGTTGTTATCGGCATTTATGGATGCCAAGGTAGAAAGTGGTTACCTATACAGGTAATCCTCAACTTACGACAGTAATTGAGCCCAAAATTTCTGTTGCTAAGTGAGACATTTGTTAAGTGAATTTTGCCCCATTTTATGGCCTTTTTGCTACATTTGTTTAGTGACTCATGGCAGTTGTTAAGTTAAGAACATGGCTGTTAAGTCAATCTGGCTTCCCCATTGAACCTGCTTGTCAGAAGATCACAAAAGGTGATAACATAGGATACTATAACTGTCATAAATATGAATCAGTTGCCAAACATCTGAATTTTGTTCATGTGACCATGGGGATGCTGCAATAGTCTTAAGTGTGAAAAGTGATAACAAGTCATTTTTTTTCAGTGCCATGGTAACTTTGCACACTTTCACTAAATGAATGGTTGTAAGCCAAGGACTACCTGTATTATGGAAAAAGCTCAAAATGGAGCTTTTTGTGGATGACACAAAAAGCACAAAAATGGATGACGAACTGGGAAGTAGATTGAAAGCAACTCAGATTAGATCAAAATAATATTAGTCATAAGAATAAAGCCGAACCGAAGGAAAAGTCATTATGTAAGCAAAGTTCCATTTCCTATAGAAAAGGATCCAATGGTCTCTTCTTTTTTAGACAACTGCACTTGCAAACACCACACAAACCAGCAAAGCAGCTCTTGAGGAATGAACTAGGTATCAAGGCAACCAGTACAAAATTTGCAGTACAGATCCAGTACAGGATCCTAGGGATTATGCGCGCAAGGACCTGTGTTTTAGACCCATGCCCCTCCTGGCTTGTAAAAGCTTCCCAGGAGGTGACAGGCGGGTGGACTCTGGCAGTGTTTAATGCTTCCCGACAGGAGGGGGCAGTGCCCCAGCACTTTAAGGAGGCTGTGGTCCACCCTCTTCTCAAGAAGCCATCGCTTGACTCCACCCAGTTGGATAATTTCCGACCTGTCTGCAATCTTTCCTTTTCGGGAAAGGTTGTTGAGAAGGTGGTTGTGCAACAGCTCCAGAGGTTTCTGGGTGAAATAGATTATCTTGATCCCTAGGTTGAGTTAGGATTCAGGTCTGAATTTGGGACAGAAACGGCATTGGCTGCACTTTTGGATTATCTCTGGTGGGAGTGGGATGGGGGTAGTGCATCCATTCTTACTCTACTTGACCTCTCAGCAGCTTTTGATACCATTGACCATGGTTTTCTCCTGGAATGACTTTGGGGGATGGGAGTGGGAGGCCTTGTGCTATCCTGGTTCACTTCCTTCCTCTGCGGCTGCTCTCAGTCAGTGTTGATAGGAGGGGAGAGATCCAGTCCTCGCCCACTGCTTTGCGGGGTTACTCGGTACTCTGTCCACTCCTGTTCAACATTTATATGAAGCCTCTGAGTGATATCACCCATCACCATGGACTGAGGTATGCCATGTCCTTTCTCTCACAGTGCCTGGAGGCTGTTAGGGGCTGGATGGGGAGCAACAGATTGAAACTAAACCCTAGCAAGACCAAGTGGCTTTGGGTTTGGGGTTCCTTGGCTCAGAAGGAACTTGCCAACTTTGGCCTTGAATGGGGTGGTACTATCCCCAAAAGACCCTGTGCGTAATCTGAGGGTTCTCCTGGACTCACAACGCCTGCTGAAGAGCAGGTGATGGTCATGGCTAGGAGGGCCTTTGTGCAACGGTGGGTTGTGCACCAGTTACGCCCTTTCCTGGACCAACAATCTTTACTCACAGTCACTCATGCCCTAGTCACTTCCCATCTTGACTATTGCAACATGCTCCACATGGGTCTGTCCTTGAAGAGCATCCAGAAGCTCCAGTTGGTGCAAAATGCAGCAGTCTGCACGGTTTTGTGCAAATCTAGGTGTGCACATGTATCACCTCTCTTGCAGGAGCTGCATTGGCTGCCAATTTGCTTCTGGGTACAATTCAAGGTGCTGGTTGTCACCTTTAAAGCCCTTCCTGGCTTGGGATCAGGTTATTTGAGGGACTGTCTCTTGCCAGTCACATCTACCTGACCCATCAGAGCAGGGAGATAGGGTTCCATCCCCAAGCGAGGTACATCTGGTGGAACCTAGAAGAATGGACTTCTCTGTGGTGGTTCCCTCTCTCTGGAATATCATTCCCCCAGAGATTAGAATGGCCCTCACTCTAATACTCTTCCAGAAGGTGCTGAAGACCTGGTTCTGCCAGTGGGCATGGGGAACCCAGAGTGGGATGGAGCCCATTAAATGGCTCATCAGATCTGCTATCACCTGGGTGGGGTGCGGGGGGTGATTTTATTATATTATACTATATTGACTTATTTGATTATTTTTATTATTTTTATTGTTTTAAATGTGGTTTTATATTTGGTAAGCCACCTTAAGTTGCCATGGGTGAATAGGTCGCCGTATAAATTCAATAAATAAATAAATGAATTCCTGCCACAAGCATACCAGTAAAATAATTCCACCTATTATTAGATTGACCTCAAAATTCTCCTTTAAAAGTCCATTGGTCATGACTAAAATTGTATTGTTGTGTACCAATCTCATGGGTATTTCATGAGAATTCATGGTACCTATGTAACCCTGAGCTTCTTTGGAAGTCTCCTGAATCCTTGGACCCTTTTTATGTTTTACTTTCCATTGTCCTGTTTCTTAACAGAACAGATTAACAGAGTTAGAAGGGATCTTGGAGGTCTTCTAGTCCAATCTCCTGGTCTACCTGAGTTCTACTAAGGATTTGCAATCAACCCATAGAAACAGCTTCTGAGCAAGTCCAGTTAATCTAGTATTATCTTCTATATGAGCCTCGGTGGTTAGAGTGCAGTACTGCAGGCTACTTCTGCTGACTGCCAGCTGCCTGCACTTTGCAAGTTTGACTCTCACCGGGCTCAGGGTTGACTCAGCCTTCCACCCTTCTGAGGTGGGTAAAATGAGGACCCAGATTGTTGGGGGGAAATATGCTGACTCTGTAAACTGCTTAGAGAGGGCTGTAAAGTGGTATATAAGTGTAAGTGCTATTGCTATTGCTATAATGGCAGGAACTTGGTAGACTTCTTTTCTAATATCTACATCACCTGTCTCGGACTAAATCTCTGTTTCTGAAACTGAAACACAGAGACAGATTTTGAAGCCAAATGTTCCTGTTAGTTGAAAGGGAAGGGTGTAAGTAAGCAGATAGCAACCCAAAAAAAATGCAACCAACCAAAAGCAGATTAAACTCTTTGACAAAGGGTTTGAGACAGCAAGTGAATATGGAGAGTACATTCTGTGGCTGCAAAAATAGTTGACATATTAAAAATTTATACAAAAGGAGGTTCAGTGTAGTGGTTAGAGACACTGGGCTAGAAATGAGGAAATCTGAAAATTCCAGTCCTGCTTTGGGCACGAAGCCAACTGGATGTCTTTGGAACTAGTTCTAGGAAGGAAGCAATGGCAAAATCACTTCTGAAAATGTTGCCCAGAAAATTGCATGGACTTGTCCATGTAATTAACAGGAGCGGGAATTCCTTATTTTGATTATATATCAACTTAATGGCCGTGGCTTCTGCCTCTACTGCTGTAGTTTCATCTTACTGAACAGATTGAGAATTTTCTCTCAGGGATCTTCAGCTTCCTCTCTTTCTACACTTAATCAGGGAAGAACTTTGGTATCTTAGTGACTGTCCTGAGTATTTCTCTGTGTTAGCAGCTGTGTCCAACATTCAGGCAATGGAAGAAGACTCACTAATTATTTCAAGGTTTACCTATCTCCATCTGTGTGGTACCTAACTTTTTGGGAAACTAAGTTTTGAGGCTAATACAAGAGCTAAGTTGCTGAAATGGGGGGGGGGAGCTCTGTTGAGATTTTTGACATACCTCACTCTCTAATGCTGGACATTATCTTATTATTGGATGATTAAACTGCTATCTTTCATTTCACCCTGGAAAATACTACATGCACAATCATTTCTGGGAATTCTGTTTAATGCTACCACAGCCTACTTGTTAGATGAACATTTCAATTTCCTTTAAGAAAAAAATGTATATGTAAGTCATTGCAATAAAAGATACAACAACCACCTGATTTATATTATTATTATGTGGTTAATCTTTGGTGAGATTCACAGCCTTTGGGGCTTGTTAGTACCCTAATAGCTTGAGTCCTAACCAAGGACCTAGGAACTGTTAAGGTAACGTTGGAGGATATAAGTTGTTCCATGTAGGGTGGTTTTTTGTAGAGTCAGAATGTTCAAGTCAGGTAAATTTAGAATTTTCAAATAGCAAGGTAGCCCTTTAGGTATTGCTCCAAAGGCTCCAATTACAATTGGGACAACACATTATTTCTTTTTCCACAGTCGCACAACCTCAATTTGCAAGTGATTTTTTCTTGCTGTTTATCTTCAATTCGTGCATCACCAGTTATTGCAATGTCAATGAACCATACTGTTTTCTTTTCAATTATTGTTATGTCAGGTGTGTTGTAGGCCAAGTGCCTGTCAGTCTGGATTCTGAAGTCCCACAAGATCTTGACTTTCTCATTCTCTAAAACCTTCTCAACCTGATGGTCCCAGTGGTTTTTGCTGTACTCAAATCCAAACCTTTGGCACAATTTCCAGTGAATAATCTTAGCAATGCGGTCATGGCGATGTAGGTAGTCAGTTTGTGAAATTTTGCTGCACCTGCTGATCAAGTGGTCGATTGTCTCATCTTTCTCATTACAGAGGCGACATTTGCTGTCGGTGGTAACGAATTTTTTTCCTTCATGCAGTTTGTGGCTAAGGCTCGTTCTTGAGCTGCCAAAATAAAGCCTTCTGTTTCTTTTTTCAGTACTCCTGATCTTAACCAGTTCCAAGTTAGTTTTTGGTCAGCTTTGCCTTCAATACTTTTCAAGTATTGGCCATGCATAGCTTTGCTTTTCCAATTTCCAGCTCGCTTCTCAATTACTTCTTTCTTATATTCAGCTTTTAACTTAATTGTCTTCAAAAGGCCTCCTTTATTTATTTCTTTAATCATTGGTTCGTCACTTTTCTGGATGTAATCATTCAAGCTGTGTCTTTCTTCTTCCACAGTCTGCTTTACTTGTAGGAGTCCTCGACCACCCTCTGCTCTTGGAAGATACAATTAGTCAATATCACTTTTAGGGTGCAAAGCATGATTCATTGTCATAAGCTTCCTTGTTTTTCTGTTCAAATTGTCCAACTCCATCTGGGTCCATTCAATTATTCCCGCAGAGTATTGAATTACAGGTATAGCCCAGGTATTTATGGCTTTTATGATGTTTCCTCCACTCACTTTGGACTTTAATATCTTGCGAATTTGTCGAATGTACCTGGCTGAGGTTAATTTCTTGCCTTTATTACACATTAAGTCAGAGGCCTCTAAAATCCCCAAGTACTTGTACCTTCTTCTGGTTTTACTGCCTTTATCATTTCTTCATTCTCAAGTTGTATTCCATCATCTTTTAGGACCTTGCCTGCCTTGGTTGCCATTGTTGCACATTTGTCAATTCCAAACTGCATACCAATGTCTTGGCTAAATTCTTTTGTGTTTTCAATTAATAAATTAAATTCAGCTTTTGTTTTACCAAACAGCTTCAAATCATCCATGTACATCAAATTTTCAGTCCTTTCTTTGCAAGTTCATATCCACAGTTCACCTTCTTCAAAATGGTTGTCAGTGGTAGCATTGAGAGTATAAAAGGTAGAGGTGAAAGGGAATCACCCTGGAAAATGCCTCGTTTAATTTCAACTTCACCCAGTTCTTCTCCATTAGCCATAAGCTTCGTTTTCCAGAGGTTCATTGAAGTTTCCGTGAATTTTTGTATGTTGCTGCTGATGCCAAAGATTTTCAGGCATTTCTTGATCCAGCTGTGGGGAACTGAATCAAACGCTTTCTTATAGTCTATCCAAGCAATGAACAGCTTGGTTCATCTTTTCTTTGAATATTTTAGGATTAGCTTGTCAATCAACTATTATTATTATTATTATTATTATTATTATTATTATTATTATTATTATTATTATTATTATTATTATTATTATTATTATTATTATTATTATTACTATACGATTGTATCACAGCGGCCAGTTGATTCGCCGGATTTGGCATTGATTACTAGTCGGGCCCCACCCAGGGGCCTAGGACGTCGTAACGTATTTTCGTAATATACGTGCAGATCCAAGCAGTGCAGCTTTTTGCATTTGACTGATGGTGATTTTGTCAAATTTTAACTGTTTTAAATGTAATTCCAGTGCTTTTGGAATAACTCCCAGTGTGCCGATTACCACTGGAATTACTACTGCTGGTTTGTGCCATAATTGTTGAATTTCAATTTTTAGGTCCTGGTATTTCGCGATTTTTTCATGTTCCTTCTCGTCGACCCTGCTATCACCTGGTATTGCGATGTCTATAATTGTAACCTTATTTTTCTCAACCAGTGTGATGTCTGGCGTGTTATGTGCCAGTATTTTGTCCGTTTGTATACGAAAATCCCATAGGATCTTGACCATCTGATTTTCGGTGACTTTTTCAGGCCTATGTTCCCACCAGTTTGTTGTTGTTTTAATATTATATTTTTTGCACAAATTCCAGTGGATCATTTGTGCTACTGAATTGTGCCACAATTTATAATCAGTCTGCGTGATTTTTTTACAGCAGCTGAGTATGTGGTCAACAGTTTCATCAGCCTCTTTGCAAAGTCTACATTTGGCATCATCAGAGGATTTTTCGATTTTGGCCTTAATGGCATTTGTTCGGATAGCTTGCTCTTGCGCAGCCAGGATTAGTGACTCTGTTTCTTTCTTTAATGTACCTGTTGTTAACCATAACCAAGTTTTTTCACTGTCCACTTTATCTTTTTTTTTTCCAGAAATTGACCATGCAATGCTTTGTTCTGCCAACTCTCCATTCTTGATTTTATCACATCTTTTCTGTATTCTTGTTTCATCTGTTGGGCCTTCAGTAGATTTTTGTTCTTTACTTCGATTAATAGATGTTCTTGACTTTCTTTTAAATAATCAGCCAGTGCATGTTTTTCTTCTTCAACTATTTGCTTCACTTGTAATAATCCTCTGCTACTTGATTTTCGGGGCAGGTATAATCTATCAGTGTCACCGCATGGATGTAAACTGTAGTGCATTGTCATTAGTTTCCTGGTTTTTCGGTCCAAAATGTCCAAATCAGGTTGTGTCCAGTTAACTATACCAGCTGTGTATCTTATAACTGGTATTGCCCAAGTATTTATGGCCTTGATTGTATTTCCACCATTTAATTTAGATTTCAAAATTTTCCTAACTCTGTTGGTGTACTCTCTCCTGACAATAGTTTTTACTTCTCCATGTTTGATGTTATCCAACTGCAGAACGACAATGGCACAAACTAGCAGTGGTAATTCCAGTGGTAATCGGCACACTGGGTGCTATTCCAAAAGCACTGGAATTACATTTAAAACAGTTAAAACTTGACAAAATCACCATCAGTCAAATGCAAAAAGCTGCACTGCTTGGATCTGCAGGTATATTATGAAAATACGTTACGACGTCCTAGGCCCCTGACTTGATTTGGTCATTCTGATTAGTTGCTTAACTTTGTAATGTTGTAATAAGCTACAGCACAGTTTTCTTTTTTAAATATCAGTGCTGGATCAGGGGAAAACAAATTTTTCCCCAGCATGAAAGGTTCCTTCCTTAATGGCAGGAACATATTGTTAATGGGCAACATAACAATTCTGATAATAAATAAGATTTTGAAAAAAAAAGCATGCAAAATTTGTTATGACAAATTAAAAATGCATACAAAGCCAATTTAGTTTGCTCCTTGACCAATTGAAGATTATTGAATAGAGTCAAGAAGTGACTCTCTCAACTTTTCTAAGAATAAACCAAACATGCAGACACATGCTTCTTTATGATTCTATGTGAAACAAAATGTAGGATGTATTCTGCAAATAAAAGTTATGTATCTTAAACAGCAGGACAATTACCAATCCTGGTTTGAAATCCCTGGGATTTTTTTTTTTACAATTGCAATAGACACAATCCAAGACTTTAACCCAATTTCTCCATTTCCACAGAATCCTGAGAAAACACTGTCTAACAGAGATGAGGGATCCTTAACAGAAATAGCATTTCTTAATGTTCTTTGTGTAAGCCATGTTAATTTGTTGCTTCAGCATGCTTAGAAGCTAAGCGGTGACCCCCTCCAGAAATTGTGAGAGTAAGCAAGTTGTCTTCTAGACATGAAAATGTTATTTATAAGTGTATTGACTTCTAATGTTTGCTCATTTGTTTGCAAAGTGAATTCCTCTCACATGGCTAGCACTCCCCCCCCCCCCACCCGGTGCTATTTTAAAAATACAATGTTAGAAAAGCTCCATGCATTTGAATATGTATGTATGCATGTATATATGTATGTATATGTATATGTATATGTGTATATATATATATATATATATATATATATATATATATATATATATATATATATATATATATATGTTTGTGTTGTATTTGTGCTGATAAATAAATAAAGGGAGACTAGTATGGATCCATTTCAAGCTATTTAGCTCTCATCAGCTAGCCATACCCTTACTGGGATTCGAACCAGGGCTGTATTGCATATATATAGATTCTTTTAAGGGCCATGAAGATATTGCAAGGCATTCTTTATTAAAACATGTTCTTCCTAGTCCACATTGTGAATAAAAAAACTCAGCAGTATTAAAGACGGGTTTAAAAAAAACTTATTTCACTTGCTGCAAAGTTTTGCTCAAAAGGGCTGGGGAAGCAGAGCACTGTCTCTTTAACTGATTTTATTTTCTCTCCCCCTCTTTCTCTTTTTTAGTTTAAAGATTACATTTAATATCTATTTCCCAGCAGTGTACAAACTGACATCATCTACTCATAAAAGTGGAATGCTTTGCTTTTTTAAGCTTCAAGCTGAATAACAAATTGCCACAGATGACAGCATAAAAGAATAACAGAATAGAATCAAAAGAAAATTCATTGTCAACAGAAACCCCCTGCTGAGGAATTTCAATTTCATATATCTAATTATCCCTGTCAGTTGGAGGAACTGACAAAAAGCATTCTTTGTTCTCTCTTTCTGCCTCCCGCATCTCACTCTCAATTAATTCCAGCATACAAATATGACTAATTGTCTTTGCAGTGCTCAAGAGCTTTGTATATAAATGTTCATGAACTGAAAATGATTTGGAGGGTATTCATGCGTCGATTTATGATATTTGAACACAATAGGCATGCATAATTCAGGTGACCATGTTAGCACCCTCACAAGCCCTTATTACAGAGATTAGGCAGGATTCTCATTTCATGTCCTGCTCCCTCCCCCCCCCTTCCGTATATGCTTTGTGACAATAATTCACTTTGCACCTATTTAAAGAGGAAGAATTATACGTCTACTGTGGCTCATAGAAACCACCGCCAACCATTTAAATCATATACGGGGGTGGTCAGAAGAAATGAATATCAAACACTCTGGAAAGCACGGTGGCTTCATTCAATTAAAGCTGCTGGTCCGAATGCAGAGATTGTGGTGCTCAGCGGAGGGCTGTGTGTGTACTTTGCTGGGTGTGAGAAAGTCTTTTGCCAAACTGAAACTCTAGTTTAAACACAACTGGCTACTTGTTAAGCTGGAAAGAGGGGCCTAGCATCTTCTGTGCAACTGCAAGCAAGTAAATCGAGTAAAGTTGCCCAATGTAATCAAACCTGGGGTACAAGATCCTGAACTAATCCAAATGTCTCCATATAGCAATAATACTTAGACTTATATACTGCTTCATAGTCAGTGGTGGGATTCACTTACCTTCCCTACCGGTTGGCAAATGTGAGCGCACACGCTGCATCTACACATGCACACCGCCTTCTGCACATGTGCAGTGTTTATGCAATACATCAGGGCGGGGGGGGTGGAGCCTCCCACAGCCACCGCTACCAGTTCGCCTGAACCAGAGAGAACCGGCTGAATAACACTTCTGGTGCTTTAGAGCCCTCTTTAAGTTGTTTGCAGAGTCATACATGGTAGACATGGGTATATTCCCCCTACTTTCAGGAGCATGCAACAGAGAGAGAGAGAGAGAGAGAAATACAACTCCATCAAAAGCCAAGGCATTCCAGAATATATTCCTGCACCCAACAGAACCATGCAAATAATTGCCTTCTTTCTCTTTTTCTCTTTTTTCTTGCATTTTGCTTTGAATTTACTGTTGTTCAATAAACGCATTTCAAAAGCACTGTACAGTTGTGATTTTAACCTGAGGATAAATTAAGTGATGCTGTCAGACAGTAAACAGATGCAGATTGCTCCCAAGCCTTAATGCTAATAATTCAATAATAAATAGGTGCTTTTCAGAAAATTTCATTGGGATCCATATTATTTTGAAAAGCAGAATTTGACTCCATAAAGTTACATTATATAGCTAGTTCACCCAGAACTTAGCAGTATCTAATGAGAAGAGTACTTCAAATGCAATGGGCTAAACCTCAGAACCAAGGACAAAACCATTACAAAAGTAACTGTTTTTAAGTCACATTGATTTTAGCCATGGAATGTTAATGTACAACATAGGCTTAGCACAGATCTAAAATAGAATGGGAGAGAGTAAAAAAAAACACAATACAAATGCTGCATTATGAACTCAAGGTACAGCATTATTATGTAAGATTGAAGTGCTTGGGCACTCCGAAAATTTGAATGTTCCCCAATCTAAAAAAATACCAATGTAATGTATCAGGAATGTGCCTAGAATTTAATCACTCATTGCTTATATGAATGCCCCTCCCTCCCTCCCTCCCTCCCTCCCTCCCTCCCTCCCTCTCTCTCTCTCTCTCTCTCTCTCTCTCTCACATACACACACACACACACTTTCTAACATCAGGAGATATTTAAAATTTACTCTAATGTGTCACATCTTATTTTACTTATATTTTATCTTATAATTTACAAAATTATACAACTTAATTTAATAACTAAATTGGGGTTGAAACTATGATATTTCCTAAATGATGAATGTTTTCTTAAATCAAATTCAATTAAATACCAATCAATTCATAATGAATTCAAGTCATTTTTGGACAAATAATTGATATGCATCTTTGTAGACTTCACTTCAGGCAGCCTTTAAATTAGGCAGCTTTTTGGGCCAGGGAGTCTTTTAATGTGACCACACTTTAGGTGATCAATTTGTCTTACTCTGTCCAGATCTGAGTATATCCTCTCCCACAGTTTATGTTAATAATTACACATCAGAACTGGGATTCTCCCATTTCTTCTAGGTGTAGGATTCTCTCCTTCAATCCTATTTATCCTAATGTTACCTTGGTCTTTTCTAAATTTTGTTTAGAAGATGTTATCAGATTACAATTTTCTATCATTATTAACAATGTTGGCTGGAATTATGGCAGTTGTATTCTTATCAATTGCCTTATAAACCAAATGTTAATCTCACAGAAACACACACACATACATTTTATAGAAATGGATGGATGGATGGATGGATGGATGGATGGATGGATGGACGGACGGACGGACGGACGGACAGACGAATGGATGGACAGACAGACAGACAGAAAAAATTATTATTCAAAATGTGGGTAGCATTATACTAAATACCTAAAGTATCATGCCCATCCCTATCAAAGTATGTTCTATTTGGCCACTGCAGTACTACAGATCTTCTACCCTCATAACCTTCATGTGGGAAATATATAATATTTCTATAGCATAGAATTGGTATATCCTAATCCAGACAGACTTTTCACTAGGATTTGGACTGATTGATTGCATTAAATATGCCACTCTCCAAAAATCAGCCAGTTGAACTATTTCCGTTCATAGATGTGCAACATGTATAGTATGGCAACTTTACAAAATGAGTATTAACGTTATTGCCACAGTCAGAGAATAATAAAATATGATTTCTTTTGAGATTAGCCAGTGACAATTGTGTTACTTTGGCACATTTAACTTTGTTGAGACTTCCCAAAGGCATAGCAAATTTTACTTTGAAAAGCCTTCAGATCCAAGCTTACTATTGTCCCAAGGTAGTTTTTGCTCCAAATTTCACCTGCAAATATATACTTGGCCTTTTTATGCACCTGCTAATTTACTCTCCACCTACTATTCCTCTAATCGTATCACTCGGCTTTTGTAAAACAGTTTGGGAATATAATAGATGAAAGATACCACTGTTAAGTTATAGCCATAATGTCCTATGCCAATTGGCATATATTTTGATACGGTTCATATGACCCATGGCTAACATCACTTTTGCTTCTTCTCCATTTGTCTGGTATGGATATGATGTAGTATGATATATAGGCCCCAAAAATGCCTTAGCTGTTGACAATATGTGCCACTTTTCTTTTTAAGGGTATTTATAAGAGAAAAAGGGTAGGACTGAAAGTTTGCATGGAAAGATTAGATAAGTGGCACTGACAGCAATAGTTAGTGGTGGACTGCAACAAGTTCAATAACTGGTTCAGTGATCGCATGCACACCTAATGTGCTTGCGCCCAGCTTTCAAAATATAGCAATTTGAAGCTCAGCTGCTTACCTTCTAAGGCAGCCTCAGTAAGTAGAACAGCGGAGGCGCAGAAATGTGCCCCGTGAATCAGCTGAGCCAGAAAGTAGGAAATATAGGACAGGATAGGGTGGGGGCGGGTGGGAGGGGCCAAATGATCATCAGAACTACCAGTTCACCTGAACCGGTCCGAACCTGCAGCAGCCCACCACTGGCAATAGTCACAAATGTCACAAAGCACGCAAATAATATGTCCACTATTGAATGCCCACGGCAGATAGCTTAAAAGCCGAAAATCTATTTTGCTTTCAGAAGTGAATGAGAGTGATTGATGCTGGGAAACTGGTGCCCGATATGAGCCCTTCTGTATCCCTGCTCAAATAGAGAAAGCAGGTGCAGTCATAGAAGTTTCTGATTATTTATGGCTTTTCGATACTTTGTGGGTTTAGCTGGTGAGAAAAGTTTTCAGCTACTCACATGGACAAAACCCACCCGACTGTCTAGCCTGATTAAATTCGCATTGTTGCAATGAGCACATGGCAGGCAGGGGGAACATTATGAAATCTCACCGCCTGTGCCATGGCAACTGAAGAAACAGCTCATGGGAAGAATGTGAATAATAGAAAATAGCAATATTTCTCTTTGTGGTTTCACGCTTGACAGTTTTATCCCCGCATCTGCCTGATGTCCAGCGTACAAGGGAAGGGCTTGCTGTAACCAAGTGCCTCCGAGGCAGTCGCTGGCCTCAACTTCTACTCTGAATTGCCCTTGCCAGACATCACTGGGTGAGGGAGAGAAGTTTTGATGTAAGAAGAAACAGGGATTTGAGAACGATCTATCTATCGCCTGAATAGCAGTCTCACTGCAAGGTTATAGATTTCTCTCTGTGGACTGAGACCGATTATTAAACAAACACGTTGAATGGCAACAGATTGCCAAGCAAGCCTCTTGTTTGTGAAGAATTTCGGGGCTCATCTATTTCAATGTTTGTAATCTACTTTATCAAGACTTTTGGCGGGATTAAAAAGTGGGGAGAAGCAGTTAGCTACTTTGCTTAAAGCAGTTTGCTGAACTAACAGACTAGCGGTGAATTTCATAGTCCACGGTCTATCTACCCACCGCTTTTTTGAGGGAGAAAAATCTCCTACTGTATGGATCTAGGTAATCCATTGATATTGCTTTAAGTTTTAGTTCTTTGGCACATGAAAGTTTTGAAAGCAGTTGTGTGCATGAGATTGAACATCATGTTTGCTGCCTTCTGCAATTCTCATACTAAAAAAGTCAGTTTGATCCTGTCCATGGAAACATCAGGCCCGACAGAGATTACAAAAACTGAATAGAGATGTAACTTTAATTATTTTATGTATTTGCTTCTAGTTGAAAGAAATCTCAAAATAGTTAAATCATAAGTTGGTTTATTCAAAATGTTTCAGATATAGGCTCATACCCATTTAATTGGAGCCAAGAATTGTTGAACTCAATGGAATCTGTTTCAAAGTAGACAAGTATGCAGTCACATATTACAATATTAACTGTCTTTAGCAAATATTCTGCTGATGTAAAATATACTTTAATAAATTTGCTCCAGCACCAGAATTCAAAACTATATATTTTTTTCTTTGTTCAGCCTTTCTATGTGCAAATTTATCAACTTAAGTTTCAGCTGGGAAAACCATGGCCTTGCTCATATGTACTTTTGTTGCAGTGTGTTAACTCTGTACTAAAATATTTTGTCTAGATCTGTCAAAGTCTTGTTCTTAAATAGCAAATCTCATATATAGTCATTCCTCTTTGTCTAGGAAAATGAAATCTATTATTCCTCAACTTCTATGCTTTGCATGCATTGATTTGACATAATATTACTTTATTATATATAGTACCGATCAACAAGCTACTTTATTTTCAACAAGAGAGTCCTGAATAAAATAGAATAAAATAGAATGGAATGGAATAGAATAGACTTGAATAGAATATAATTGAATTGAATTCTTTATTGGCCAAGTGTGATTGGACACACAAGGAATTTGTCTTTGCTGCATATGCTGTCAATGTACATAAAAAGACAAGATACATTTGTCAAAAATCATAAGGTACAGCACTTAATGATAGTCATAGGTTATAAATAAGCAATCAGGAAACAATCAATATCAATATAAATCATAAGGATACAAGCAACAAAGTTACGGTCCTGCAGTCATAAGTAATACAATACAATAGCAGAGTTGAAAGGGACCTTGGAGGTCTTCTTATCCAACCCCCTGCCTAGGCAGGAAACCCTATACCATTTCAGACAGATGGCTATCCAACATCTTCTTAAAGACTTCCAGTGTTGGGGCTTTCACAACTTCTGGAGGCAAGCTGTTCCACTGATTAATTGTTGTAACTGTCAGGAAATTTCTCCTCAGTTCTAAGTTGCTCCTCTCCTTGATTAGTTTCCACCCATTGCTTCTTGTTCTACCCTCAGGTGCCTTGGAGAATAGTTTGACTCCCTCTTCTTTGTGGCAACCCCTGAGATATTGGAACACTGCTATCATGTCTCCCCTAGTCCTTCTTTCTATTAAACTAGACATACCCAGTTCCTGCAACCATTCTTCATATGTTTTAGTCTCCAGTCCCCTAAGACTTACTTACTTCCTTTCAGTCCCCTAAGTCTTCCTTCCTTCCATTGAAGTGGTACAATCAGCATAACTGAAGCAGTTGACGTGTTTCTCGGCAATTTCAATTCCACTTCCTGTCTCTTCTAAACCAGCATTTCTTATGATATATTCTGCATGTAATTAAATAGATGATAATATATAGCCCTAGCATACTCCTTTCCCAATTGTGAGCTGTTTAGTTGCTCTGTATTCATTCTAACTCTTACTTTCTGCTCATCATACGAACTCTTCAATGGGCAGATGGTTTTAAGGACAAGCAACACATTGTTGTTTTACCAGGTCAAAGACTACCAATAACCAAGAGAGCAAAGATAGACATTTCCATTATTCACTGACTAACATGTAGCAGTGTGTTCTCAGAGGTCTCTTTTTTCACCCAGTTTATATTGTACATCTAGCAATTTTCATTCCATATATTTTGAAATCTGGATTTCAAAAACTTGAGCATAGCTCTGTAATGTATGAGGTAAGTGAAGTGGTCTGGGCATTCTTTTTTTGGTTTTAGAAATTAAATGGGTCTTTCCCAATCTCTTGGCCACTGTATTATTTGGCATTCCAAAAGTGTTTTTGAACAGCTGCAATCTTGGTGGTAGCACGCTAAGCCTGCACTGCAGAAGCCCTACTGAATGCTGTGGGGACAAGCAAATGAAGATCAGTGACAAACAGTGCATTCCCAAATAGTAGAACATAGGTACTATACTCTAGAACAAAATATTAAACCATGTGGGAGTCGGAAGGTGTGGGAATTGATAGTAAAATGGTGTACATATCCTGTTTTTAGATGAAAATAAATTCCTGGGACTCTGCCCAGGATCCAAGAAACAGGACGCTATAAGAAGAAATCCCTCCCAGAAGTGACTGTCTGAGAAGCAGTTCAAAGCTCTGTTATAACAACGCCAGAAATATTCTACATATAAAGAGCAAAGCTCATTTGGAAAAATGCTGATGAGGAGGAAAGATACACTGAGCAACATACATAAAGTTTCTTGCTTTGGGAATCCTGCCAAAAGGAAGGCCTTTTGTTGCAAACTTCAAGAGATGTTGTGGTTGGCTTCTTAGCAGGAAGATAGATGTATTTTCTCAGGACCAATTTTATTTATTCTTGTGCTTTTTTCCCCCTCAGGATTACACTTGCAACAATTTACACCCTACCTGGGTAGCAACTGGTGGGCAACCCAAGCTGAGATTTCAGGAATTGCTGCATTCACATTCATGTGTAGTGCCACAATAACAGTGTCTTGTGGAATATATTGTTCCTTCAGGTTGCAGAATATAATATTATATTCTGAGGAGCAAGTGTGAAACACACAGTAGAAAGCTGCATTGTTATATGATCTATTTCAGAGCACCAAGTCTTGGCCTAACCCAGTTTTAAAACAAGACTACTGCTTTATTTCAAAGTGTTTCTCAACTTCAATATTTCAATCCTTCCCATCTTGCTTGTTAACTTTGCTCATACTGCCTAGATTCTCAGATTATAGGCGGCATACAGTATACAGCCCAGGATACAATCTTCCTAGCTTTAATTCCTCTGCTTAGATTTCACCTTTTAAGGTTTTAGAGCTATCTTACAATTCATTGTGGGAAAATTGAGACAACCTAGAGCAGGGTGTCAAACTGGCGGTCCAATGCCTGGATGAGTCACATGCAGGCTACACCTACCCTGGCTTTGCAAAGGCAAAAAACATTGTGATGTATCACGTTACATCACATGACGTGATCGAGTTTGACATCCGTGACCTAGAGTTTACAAAGAGTTTACAGATTATTAGAATAATTTCCCTGAAGCCTTCACACATTATCTGTTTTCACTGCTGTTCCAATCTTCTTTTCTTCCATTACTTTCCAATTGTCTAATATTTAAATTTCATCGCATTCAAATTCTCTAGGCTCGCTTTTTTTCCCCTTGAGTGAATGTGGTCCATCAAGACTTTGGCTGTAAAGGGGATGATTTTACAGCCACATGGGAGATGGCAAATTTGGCTCCATGACAATGTTGTTGAGGGTAAACAAAGCCCGTGTATTTCCCTCCCTGATAAATGAGAGTTGGGAAAGTAGAGGTTCAGGTTTTGAAGCAGTCAGAGATCCTTGGTTTATCTACTTTTATGAATCCCTTGAAAAATATCGGGGTGGGGAGTAGTTTTTGCAAATGGGAGGAAAGAATTATGAAAAGTAGCTCCTATTTTGGCTTCCCCTGCTAGAAATGCATTATTGACAGATTGTATAAAGCTAGAGTGCACTGCCAGATTACCCTGGGCATGGTTACTACCAAGGGATATGTTATGCATTGTTGGAAAGAGGCACTGTTTGTTTGTTTGCTTGCTTGCTTGCTTTCTTCAAGCAACATTTGTATTTTTTTTTAAGGAAAGGCATATCTGAATGTCATTTCATGGACCCATCTATTAGAAGTGCGCTGCTCTGTTTATAGGACATATGCTGAGGTGGCTGGGATGGCATCTGTGCCACATCTTTTGTATTTCCTTCACACAGGCCCAGGGAATGGCAGCATGTGAAATTGAGGCTCCTGCTGAGAAATGTTTTTCATACATACAAATGCAATGGCAGGATTCAAGAAACAGCTCGAGCCGCTTCTAAAATGTTCCTCACAAATAAGCATAAGCAAAAAAAAAATCTCAATGGAGAATGTGCCCCACTTGGCCATATATTCCACAATATCGCTAATTCACCAGTAGTCTAGGCTGCATTTTTCAGACCTCCTCCTTCCATATGTTCAGCCCGCAGATTCGTTCTGTTTCTGCTGCAGTATTTATCTGCCAATTTTGCACAAGGTATCCTACAACGTGCCAGAAATATTCACAATCAAAACAATACCATGAATGCAAACCTTTAAATGACTTCAATCTCCAAGATCCCCACAGCTAGCAAATAAATATTTAAGGTATAAAGAAATGTTCTGAGGAATGCACATCAAAGGACCATAAGTACACTGTAAGGTCCATTCCAAAAGAACCCCTGGCTATATAGGCAGAGAGTTTCATAAAATTCACTGGGCTAGGACTACACAGCAGTATCTCATATCGACATCAGAGTTAAGCTAATGCATAGAAAAGTCTCGTGTTGAGCTTATGTAGGAAATCCTTCCTCCACCCATCCCTATAATGCATTAAGGCAACAAATCAGTGACATGCTGTGAGGTTTATGACCGGTGACGCTGGTGACGTCATCAGGAAGGCGGGGAATTCTTAACAAGGCGCCAGCCACGACTCGGTTTCCAGGGTCCTTTCGTGAGCGAGCTGGCAGGGAAACGGTAGCCAACGGTCCGAAAAGTCCGTCGCACTTTCTGCTTTCGCGAGCAACTTCCCGTAAACCTGCTGTTGCTCAGTGTGAGAAAGGGAGCTGCTCGTGCATGCGCATTCGCCTTGGAACATGAGCTCCAGTGTCAGAACCCGACAGAAGGCGGGGAATGGGACCACGTGTGCAGGAAGGAGGCTGAGGCTAGAGGAGCCTCCTGCACCTCCCTCTGTCCTGCACATGTGGTCCCATTCCCGCCTTCCTGAGTCAACATGCAGGGGACTGCGGCTCGCGCAGTCCCATTCCCCGAGGCTCCTCAGCGCCTTTTCCCTTTTCCCTTTTCTTTTCATGATGAGAGCGGTGAGGCTCTGCCTCCCCTGCCTCCCCTGACCGCACGTCCCTGCAACAAATATAACCTTACACTGACTTAAGGCTACCATGCTTTGCGCAGCTTATCCAAGATCACATACCAGAAGTAGACCCAATGGTTGGAAGGGATAGAATAGAACAGAATAGAATATTCTTAATTGACCAAGTGTAATTGGACACAGAAGGAATTGGTCTCCAGTGCATAAGCTCTCAGTGTACATACAAACAAAAAAAAGTAATATAATTATAAGATACCAATAAGAGAAGTAGTAGAAAAGATGAGAAGGATAAAAGTAATGTTAATATGAAGTCATACCACTTAGGTACATATCCTTAGACATAAGACAATACTATGGTAATTGGGTATTCAGCAGAGTGATGGCACAAGGAAAAAAAAACTGTCTTTGTGTCTTAGTTGTTTTGGCATGCAACCTCCTATAGGGCATGCAACGTCCTATAGAAGTTAAAACAGTTTATATCCAGGATATATAGATATTTTCTCAGCCCTCTTTCTGACTGTAGGCTGTACTGGTTGGTGGCAATGTTTTTTTTTTAATTATTCCTGCAGTCCTAACTATCTGTTGAAGTCTCTATTGTCCTCATATCATGTATATATAAAAAGATTAAATAAGCATTTAAGCATTATTTATTTATATATTCAGTTTAGAAACTGCCCATCTCTCTCCCAGATGGGTGGTATACGAGTTACCATGTCTTGTCCCTTCGAACCCCTCCCCCATTGCAAAAAAAAGTCAAAACTAGGACCAAATTGTCAAGAGAAAGAAAAAATTTACTCTCAGGTATAAAGGTGAGGTAAGATAGAACTGGATTTCATAAATGCTCTTGAGAGGAGGCAAAAGGACTCACTGCCAGTCCTATAGAGGAAACGTCTAAGGCCAAAATGTGAACTATAGAGGGAAAACAGGCAAAGTCAGCAAACGAAGGTGCCAGCCAGGAGCCAGGCAGAGGGCATCCCTGAAGGATAATATATATATTTTAAGTTCCAACCTGAAGTAGTGAAATTGGAGTTGGAATGGGAAGAGCTCCAATTGGAACAAGAGAGGCAGAAACTCCAGACAGAACCAGAGTAGGAAAAGCTACATCTCTATATCTAGAGATATAGAGAATCCAACCTAGACATCAGCTGAGATGGGCAAAATAGAAGCATAGAACTCCAATTCACTGTCCCCCCTCAGTGCTTGTTCCCAGAAAAAAGCACAAGTTTACCAATTTGTAGTGCTAGGTATGATGCTGTATCCTTCAAAAATTCTCAGAAAGCATGCATCTCCTAACAAATTCCCCATGAACATTAGAAGTGCTGTCTCTGGACTCCGGGCTACTTTAATAGATTTTTGAGAACAGTATTAGTAGAAATGAAAGGGGTATTAATAATTATAAATTGTTTGGAGGCAAGATGAAATCTAGGTTGTACTTACACTGGAAAACCTCCACCAGAAGTTGGAGAAAACTCTAGAGGAAAAGTCAAATGAGATATTCCAGACATTTACTCACTAGGTGCAGCTTATATGTGAAGTTTTGGAAGAGGGAGGGATGAAATCAACTTAAGCAAAAATATTTGGATTTCAATCCAATTGTTCTACCTCCTACAATCGATATTTTCCAGCAAGGTTCCCAGGAGTTCCCAAACAAAGAGGTTTGCTTTGGAGAATACTGTAGGTTGACCCCCTCTTCCTTGTGGCAGCCTCTTAGATATTGGAACACTGCTATCATATCACCCCTAGTCAGGGGTGGGTTCTGGCCGCCATTACTACTAGTTCGGTAGTAAAACATTTTGCTCCGCACGCGTGCGAATTTTCATTTAAAATGATCTGTGCATGCGCACAACATTAAATAACGAATAAAAATTACATTTTAAAATGAAGATTGGTCTACGCACGTGCAGAACAAAAAATCAAGATGGTGCCGCCGATCATAGAA